>NC_084474.1:97390593-97690593 GCF_027409185.1 Cynocephalus volans | reverse complement strand
TTAAACCAAAGAAAAACACATTGTGACATCGCTAAAATTAGTGTTATGGAAACAGTTTGGCTATATTAACTGTTACCCTATTAATATATTAAATTCACACATGCCTCCAAAAAAGCGTTTTCTAAATATCTGGATAGTGTGCATCTTGCAACCCAGCACATTTTGCCCAAGATTGTATAGGTAAACAAAATACACATAATCTATATTTCTTCTGGTACACTGATCTCCCTGTACCCAAGCCCTCATATAGCATGCTCTGACAATAAACTAGTCTTTGTCACGTGACCTGGTTTGGACAGTGGCACATCAGAAAATGTCATGCAAACATAGGTTTGAAAGGTACTGGCTATTGGTGCTTGCCTCTTAAATACAGTCATTCTGTTAAGAAGCCTGGGGAGACACAAGGCCCAGCCTGGGGTCAGCACAAACCACAAGACATGTGAGCAAAGCCAACTTTAACCAAACAACCTCAGTCAAGATACCAGGTGACTAAATCCATATTTGTAATCAAGGGAGCACTAGAATGAGAGCTTCCCAGCTAAATGTACCCCAAGATGTAGATCCATAGAACTTCCAAAAAATAAGATGGCTGGGTTTTTCAAGACATTGGGGTGTGATTTGTTTCTTACACGGCAAATGCTGAATGATACATCTAAGTCCCCAGACCACAAAACAAACTTAACAAAATTATGTGGGTGTATGTGGGTGAGAAAGTCTTAAATTAAATTACAAGTCAAATACCATCAATACAACTTTACAACCACAGGTAGAAGTTTTGAAAATCACAACGTTAACTACATGTACTTCAGTGCGGTTTCTCGCCCTAATAGAGGCTATATCAATCATAAAAAACAATTATTTGTACATCAGTAAACCAAGTTGTAAGTTTTGTTTTGTACTGTCTTTTATGTCACATTAAGTTGTTTACTTTAAAAACATGCAACATAAAAATGGTGTTTCTTCTAAGTAAGTAATGCATTGTATCAGAGTATTTTCAAAAGTTCAGGGAAAAATAGAATGGAAAGAGAACAGAAATCTTTCCATGAACTTTTTGAAGCACACTGGCATTTTAGTTACATTTAAGAAATTGGTTTTCATTAGAAGGGAAGTACAGTCTAATTTCCCCATTTTAAATAATGTAAAATTGCCTCCAATATATTCCTGCAAAAGTTATGATTTTAAAGAATAGGTTACTGACATTAAATGAGAAATACTTATATTATTTACCCTTTGAGGTGACATAATCCAAAGAAAGCACTGAAGGGAAATAAAGTAAGCCCACTTACAATTGTCACACAAGAAATAAAATACCTAGGGAACAATTTAACTAAGGAGGTGAAAGACCTCTACAATAAGAACTACAAACCACTTCTGAGAGAAATTTTAAAAGACACAAAAAGGTGGAAAGATATTCCATGCTCCTGGATTGGAAGAATTAACATTGTGAAAATGCCTACACTACCCAAAACGATCTACAGATTCAATGCAATCCCTATCTAAATATCAATGACATTCTTCACAGAAATGTAAAAAATGATCTTACCTTTATATGGAACAACAAAAAAGACACTGAATAGCTAAAGCAATCCTGAGCAAGAAAAAATAAAGGCAGAGAAATAAATTACACCACAAAGCTATTGTAACCAAAACAGCATGGTACTCATATAAAAATAGACATTCAGACCAGTGGAGTAGGACTGAGAATGCGGAAATCACCCCTCAGGCTTATAGCCATCTGATATTGGACAAAGGCAACAAAAATCTACATTGGAGAAAAGACTGCCTCTTCAACAAGTGGTGCTGGGAAAACTGGATATCCATATACAGAAGAATGAAACTAGATATGCATCTCTCGCCATACACTAAAATGAACTCAAAATGGATTAAAGACTTAAGTTTAAGTCCCAAAACTGTAAAATTACTAAGGGAAAATATAAGTGAAACACTACAGCTACTAGGTCTGGGCACAGACTTTATGAACAGGAGCCTGAAAGCACAAGCAGCAAAAACAAAACAAAACAAAACAAAAAACCCAAAACAAATGGGACTATATCAAACTGAAAAGCTTCTGCACAGGAAACAATCAACAGAGGAAAACAACAACCTACAGAGTCGGGAGAAAATTTTTTCTAACTATGCATCTGACAAGGGATTAATATCCAGAATATACAAGGAACACAATTATATAGTAAAGAACCAAATAACCCAATTAAAAATGGGCAAAAGAGCTGAATAGACAATTTTCAAAGGAAGACATACATACAAATGGCCAACAGGTACATGAAAAAATGCTCAACATCACTAGACATCAGGGAAATGTAAATTAAAACTACAATGAGATACCACCTCACCCCAGTTAGACTAGCTATAACCAAAAAGACAGTGAATAACAAATGCTGGCAAGGGTGTGGGGAGAAGTGAACACTCCTACACTGTTGGTGGGACTGTAAATTAGTACAATCATTATGGAAAACAGTATGGAGTTTTCTCAAACAACTACAGATAGATCTTCCATACGATCCAGCAATCCCACTTCTGGGTATATACCCAGAGGAATGGAAATCGTCATGTTGAAGGGATACCTCCACTCCCATGTTCATCACAGCTCTGTTTACAATAGCTAAGATATGGAACCAACCTAAATGTCCACTGATGGATGATTGGATAAGGAAACTGTGGTATATATACACCATGGAATACTTCTCTGCCATAAAAGAATGAAATGAAACACTTGCATTCGCAACAACATGGATGAGCCTAGAGAAACTTATGTTGAGTGAAGTAAACAAAGCACAGAGGGATAAATACCACATGTGCTCACTCATATGTGGGAGCTAAGAGAGAAAGAAGGAAGGGAAGAAAGACCACATTAGTGCATTGTACTTGCAGAGGGAGCGAACGTTCTATGGGCTACAAAGTGGAGTGGGGGGTGAAGGGGAGAGGGGGAGGGAGGTTGGGGATAACTGGGTGGGGGACATGCGGTACAAATGCAATTTGTGGTAGTGGGCATATAGCCAGTATGAATCTAGCCCCCACATCATGGGCACGAGGGGTGACAATCAGCTTCGTATCTCATGAATATACATAACCCATAAAAAAATAAATTAAAAAAAGGATAGGTAGGTTTAAGGCAATGTTAAAGCAACGTTTGCTCTCAGTTGACTTCAGCATTATAAAAATAATCTCAAAAGTGAACAAACACTTGTTTTGACTTAAATGTGTCAAAATGGAAAACGCTAGCCAAACAGTCAGGATGTCTAACATCAACAAATGATGTGACCCTGGGCAAGTCACATTTCCTCATATCCATTTATTTTTACTTCTCTTACAAGGCAGAAATATGGGGAAAACCACTCATGAATGACCAGAAAAGAACTATGAAGATAGAGAACCATCAGCACATCTCTAGATGCCAAATTTGGCCATAGGCTGGGTTTGAGAGCTCAGACACTGGGAACAATGAGGGAAGATTGATGGAATGGGCGTGTGTTCAGAGAGCACTGCAGACAGATCCTCTCAGCTGGGACAGGTTATTCCTGCACTCCACGGAACACCTTCAAACCCTCTTCAATAAGTAACACCTCCTGGTCCTCGACCCTCTTTCTCAGTCTAATTCACCTCTCCCTTCTGATAGTTGGCCCAAACCTTCCGATATCATCCAGTCTCAGATACCTATTGAATGAGGTATTATCAGCCAACTCTGGTGCGCTCTAAGCACTAGACACTATCATTGTGCAGACTGTGCAAAGCTAGGATCTTCACCTTTCTGGGACTCTCTTGCCTCTGCCCTGAAGCAGTACTGAGAGGGTTCCAGCCACAGTGACGCTCCCCCAGTTGGGATTCCTGTTCACAGGACACCATCCTTCAAAGTTTGTCACACCTCCTTCACTCCAAAGAAAACAGGACCGACATCCAGTGCCCCAATCTCCTTCCTAGAAGTCACTGTCCTGGAAACAAGGTTGTGTATCAACTTCATCAACTTCTGTAAACTCAAACCAGGAGCTCTAGGCAGGCCGCACAGGGCAGGAGGGACCAGAAACGCGACCTGCTGAAGAGACACCGAGACACCCACGACTACAGCAGCCACAGAGAGACAGTCTGCACACACCTCACAACCCCAGATTCACCGCTGGGATCTGGGGCATCACACTAATGTCCACACGCTCACGTTACAGATGGTGAAGTAAACGTCCCATAGGTCGGTACCAGGTTCCTGATGGCGAAGCTGGAACTTGACGTCCCCACACCTCCCAGGCTCGCTGTCTTCACACACCCCCACCCACGTTCCCGTCGCCACCTTGGACTTGAGCCCCCGTGCTGGGACACCTGGGACCGGCTTCTGCACACCCGGCAGCGCCGTCCTCTGACGGAACCGTCTGGAAAGGGCAACACGGGGGCCCCTTCCCCGGCCCGGCCCAGGTCCACGCTCGCGCCGCACGTCAGGCCCTGCCCGCCCGAGGCCCGCGGCGCTTCTGCCCCCAAGTACCGGGACACCGTCCCGCTCCCCAGGGCCCCCGAGGCCCGCGGGCTCCTCTTTCACCCTCCACCCACCTTCAGGGACGCACAATCCAACCCCAGGATCTGAGGAGCAGCGCCGGGGGGTCCGCAGCATCAGGGAACTCCTGATAAAAGATGGCGGAGGAGCCGCACATGCGCAGAAGAAACCCAGAAAAGCCCTTCCTGCGCTGGTGTGGTCACTGCAGAGCGGAACCCCACAAGCACTTGGCGTAGCTGTTTAGTGCGCCTGGGCTGGTGACGTCACTGGAGGGCGAGACTACATTTCCCAGAAGCCTCTGTGGTCATTCTTTAGGGACCGAAAGAGAAAATTTTGTTTATTTTCTCGGCAGGGATTCTTGCTAGCAGGAGAACAAGACCTGACGGATGAAGACTGGTCTCTTTCCACGTTATTACGAGGTAGAATTCTGATTCTTTATTAAATCCTGGTTTGGGCCCGGTCCGTGGCGCACTTGGGAGAGTGCAGCGCTGGGAGTGCAGCGACGCTCCCGCCGCAGGTTCGGATCCTATATAGGAATAGCCGGTGCACTCACTGGCTGAGTGCCGGTCACGAAAAAGACCAAAAAAATAAAAATAAAAATAAATAATTAAATCCTGGTTTGACAACCTGGGGCATTGTGAGAATAACGGGGAAATTTGAATGTGGGCCAATTACCGCATGATATTAATAAGTAATTTCATTTTTTTAGTTGTCATATAGGTATTGCTGTTCTAGAACCCATGTTTATTTTTGCAGATGCATTTGAGAGGATGAAAAAATCAAGCATCTATTGTCCTTTAAATGCTTAAACAAATGAGAAATTAATATGATAGCTCCCTTCCAAGCCATTAAAAAATGTTTGTTCTCATCTAATAATCTAACTTGTCTGTCTTCAATGGATTGTACTACACAGTTGGAAAAACTGTTTGTCCCTCTCTCCCAGATAAAGAACTGGTTATTATTACAAGTTTTGATATGACTCTACTAAATTCTAAATTTGAATCCTACAGCCATTGTAGGGCAATGAGCCATGTATTTGCCATCCGTAAGAGACTAATACTTACCGGGTTCATAGTAACCCAACTAACGTGAGAACTTCATTTCTGTTTCATGTTGTGAACACCGCCTTTTCTCCTGGGTCTCCCGATATTCTTACTAGATACAACCTCCTTTGCAGCAAGGCACTTGATACAGTGTTTCAGATTAAAACCACATGTACTTTTGGATTCATATTCTGAGTCTTGTCTGTACACGGCAGTTTTAATTGTATAAATCAGCAAGGCTGGTAATTAAGATTCAGGTGGGAGTTCCAAAAGGAGGTCACCTCAATCACTCTGATCCTACAGAATCTGGTTCATGTCTCTCCTGTAGCTTCTGGCAGTGTACTGGCAACCTGTGACATCCCTTGGCTTGTAGAATCATCACCCTGATGTTTGCCTTCATCTTCCCATAATGTTCTCCCTGTGTGGTCTGTGCACAAATTCCCCCTATTTATAAGGATATCAGTCATACTGGATTAACTAATTACAACTGCAATGGCAGTATTGCAAAATAACATCACATTCTGTGGTAGTGTGGATTAGGACTTTAAACTATAAATTTGAGGGAACAGAGAACACAATTTATAATAGAGACTTATAACTAACTTAAGCAGAAGCTATGAATGATATCACCTCCTCACTAAATGGAGTATAACAAGTCTCCTGTTGGTATGAACAGAGAGAGCCCATCACATTACTCTAGATTTCAGATTGGCTGCTTGTATGGGCTTGCTTGGGCTGCCATACAAAACAACACAAACTGGGCCACTTAAACACCAGAAATGCATTTTCTCCCAGTTCTGGAGGCTGGATGTTGAAGATCAAGCTGCTGCAGGATTGGTTTTCTCTAAGGCTCTCTCCTTGGCTGGCAGATGTTTGCCTTCTCTCTTCCTCTTCACATGGTCATCCTCTGTGCACAATTACCCCTGGTGTGTCTACATATGTCCTAATGCTCTCTTGTTGTAAGGACAACAGTCACAACAGCCTCATTTTAACCTAACCACCTCTTTAAAGACCCCATCTCAAAATGCAGTCACCCTTTGAAATTCCTGGGGTTAGGATTGCAACATAATTTGGGGGGCAGACAAATTAGCCATAGAGTAGTCAGGGTGGTGTCCGTGTCATTACTAATACTTAGATAGTCTATAGCTATGCCCCTCCACTCAGATACCTGCCAGGCACCTCAGGCTGGGCAGGGCATATCCTGAACTCAGACACACTTTTCTTGTACCTCTCTCCTGGAGGTGGCACTGCTCTCTCAAGCAGAAGTCTTGTAAACCCAGATTGCCAAGCTTCCCTACCTCCCACCTAGTGGATGCTGCTCAGTTTCTCACTAGCCAAGTGTCTCCTTTTTTTTTTTTTCTTTTTTTGTACAAACTGTGTTCTGAGAAGTTCATGATATCCTGGTCTAACAAGATCTTGGATGGGGTTGGAGGGTTCCATTGGGCAGGACTGCCCCCTGAGATGATTGGTGGCCCTGCCATTCAGAATCTACTCTCTCTGGCTTCCTAGCAACCAAGTTCCCATGACTCAGAGCCAAACCCTCTACCCTGAAAAGGACCATCTTGGGTTACATAAATAGGGGCTTCCGCCTAAACATCTCTCCTCACCTACTTATGCCACTTCCCACTGGTCACTTCACCCTCCAGGCCCTTCTTCATTTGGAAGGTTCTGGTGCCCCAGAAGGCTTGGTCCCTGGACGTGCAGGACAATGGTGGCCATTTGGGCAGTGGAGTTTCCACCTACAAGGTGGATGTGCTCAGGCTGGACTTCACTGGACAGTGATTACATCAGGCATGGTGGGGTGCAGAAGTCCTGTGTGACTCTCACCATGAGTTAAACACGCTCTTGGATCCAAGAACAAAGCCTGTCTAATTGGCTCTTTCTAGAATGGGATTCTGTGCTGTGAGGGCACCTAGACCTCAGTGGACTAAAATGGCCCTTAAGGTCTTTATCTGAATCTGCCCTTGTCAGTATCCCCTTCTTCAGCCAGCAGGACCAACATCTAATCACTCAGTGGAGACAGATGTCCAGATTTTATCTCCAACACCTCCTCTAGCATCACTGTCCACACCTGTATAGTCACCAGTTCCACCCTACAGCCATCTAGTAAGATTTGGTGGAACTCAGAATGCAGACTTCAAGGGACAACACCAAGGTCAAGGGCTCTGATCCCCATACCAACCAGCTGCAAAAAAAAAAAAAAAAAAAAAAAATCAAAACCAAAAACCCAGAAAACAACTTCAAGGGGACTTAAACTCTCTCCTCATTTGTTAGCATTTATTATGTCTTATGTGAAAACTTTCTCATTCATTTCACAGTAATGTCCATTATTTCTTTTACCATGCTGTGGGACTGATCAAAGGCAATATCTAAAAGCACATCGGTCAGACAAACTATTAAGAGGAGAAAGACAGGAAGTAAAGAACAGGGGAGAGAAACAGGGAAGGAGTCAAACCAGGATGGATTCTTAGATATAAACAGATGACGACCATAGAGCACTTTCCTTCCAGGGAGGGAAAAGCAATAGAAATGTTATCAGTGATCTCGACACCACTTTTCAGCTCTTCTGCTAATGAATAAGGAATGAAAATAAGAAAGAAAAAAGACACAAGGTCTAATATTTGGAATTCTCTACTGAGTGTGAATTTATTTCCTCAACTTCCTGGGTGTGAATCACCCTCAGATTAAATGTCTCTAAGGGACTTTATCTTTAAAACAAGTCTCTATAGTTTTTACATGAAATACAAAAAAGAACGCTGGAAAATTGAAATGAAAAGAGAAAAAAGAATGAGACAGCAAGTGAGTGAGAGAGAGAGAGAGAAGCAGGGAAAACATTCATCTAAATTCCAGCCTCTAACAAAACCACTATCAGTTTATTCAAAACAGTATTTCTCAAACTACTCTTCTTTTTTCAGCTCTAAATGCCTACACTTGCTTTTATTTATCACAGTTTATATTCCTCCCACTGCTTTTATACAAATCTTGAAACTGAGGTGTAAAACAATGTTCATAATGCTGCAGTTAACATGTAAGACACAAAACAGGCCACCAACCCAATCTTAACACACAGCGGAAATAGAGTGGGCTCTGTTTCTGCATGCTGGTCCTGAAAGCTTGGTTTTGTTACATATTGTCACTGTATACACTCCTTTGCTGAAAAGCAGCTTGTGTGAAGCCGCCAGAAAAGCCAGCAAAGCCACCAGCACGTGGCTACAATGAAATAATATGACTCCCAACAATAGTTGATTACTCTGTGGAAATAAATGTCTGTCCTGGGCAACTTGAAATGGGTATGGAAGGATAAGAAAAAGCACTAATCTGCAAATTTTGAGATCTGGTTCTGGCACTGTCTAGATTTATGATCTTATCTAAGCCGATTTGTAGAACATGGACTATGGGACCACGCCCTTTTTCTAAGCAAAAACAACAGATGGCCTAAAAGGATAAAAGGTAGCACCCAAGGGAACTTAAAGGGGAGGGCTATTCATAGAGAGTCAAGGCACGTGCACATTTGACCTTTTCAGGGATTGGCCTAAGCTTGGAAATCCCCACCTGCTGAGCATATAAATATGATCTTTTGTGTTACAATAAACGGAACTGCCTGACAGAACCCCCGCTGCATGTGTGTGTGTTTGTTCCCTATCTGGGAGAGCAGCAGCTGCTCACCCATCTCTTGGAATCTCTTTTTGTCCCACATCCTGGGGGGGAGAAAAGGGCAATCCCTTTGGCCCCAACCCTCTAGGGGAAGGAAAAACCTGTTGGGGTCCCATGCGGCCGCTGGAGATGCCCAACAATGGATGATCTCTATAGAGAACAGCTCTTTCAACTTGGATAGAAAAGTTTGTTCCTTAGCTCTAAAATCCTACTCTTTTTTTCTGGTGGCTGGCCAGGACCCTGGTGTTATACGGCTGTGCTCTAACCAGCTGAGCTAACTGGCCAGCCCATAAAATATCCTATTATGCTAATGCTTTGATTTCACTCATCTCTTGTCACTGGGGCAAAAAAAGAATATTACCTTGGCAATAGTTAATATTAACTTTAAACATCATTTCTGTTTAGCTTCACAGTGGTCGGTTAGCTTGAAGTTAATTATCATCATGAAATAATGATGTGACTTCTCCATGTGAGTTGGGCCTCAATGTCTCCCTCTTTCAATGTCTGTTAATATCTTCCTTTACCAGACTTCAAGCCAGTCAAATCCTATCTGAGGATTAAAGATGAAGTTTTGAGGTGCTTTGTCAGCCTGGAAACTCCCTGTGAGGTCAGACAGATGGCCGGGCTAGTTCATGCTGTGACTCAGCCACACCACCCATGGGAATGGAGTCGGTGTGACCACACACACTACGTGAAAAGCACCTTCATGTGACTCTGTTTTCATAATGGTTATACTTATTGAAAAGCCTTGACTTACTGTTTTCTTCCTTTTTAAATTCATACATTAATAACACATACGGTTGTTACTGAAGGGAATGGTTGCTTATCTTATTGAACCTCCCCTAATGAAAAGGCCCTGGGCTGGACCCTCCCTATGGAAATCGTGGTAGACTCACACTGGCAGTTTGGGGACATCTGCTGAAAGTGTACTGTGGGTGTCCCTGTTAAGCTGTATGTGAATCTAATTTTTGCAAATTCAATTATATATGGTAATGTATTAGCAGAGTTTGATATTTTTAAGGAGTTCTTCAGGGAAAATTCCAACAACAACCCTTTTGTTAGGTAAATAACTGGTTCCTAATTGTTTTGTTTTTGTAGTTTTAATATTTAAAGATATCAGATTTTCTCAAATCAGGGCATAATCCATAAACATCGTAAAAACTGATTTCAGAATCACCAGCAAAGGAAAACAAAACAAACAAGAAAACAGAAGCAGCATCCACAGCACAGGAAGCCAGAGGCCGTCCGCTTCTGCTCTCTTCCCAGGTAGGTTCCTCAGCAGGTACTGAGGAGGGGCCGCAGGGTGGCAGGTGTAAAGGCAGAGCCTTCTGCACTGTTTTGATGGGGTTAGAGCTTGGGCATTTGTGGTAGCAAATAAGAATAACGTGGATAACTAGAAAATAAATGATTTCACAAAGTCCTTGAGCAGTTTAAAAATGTTTAACCTTTAATGATGAACATTGAAGGAGAGTTTCTTAAAAGAATGTCTACATTTCATTAAATACACTTTAGATTTTCTTCTCCAGGTGTCTGTGAGCTCTGATACAACTCATCTATCCTAGCCCCAGTTTTCAGTGCTCACTTGTCACCTGGATCTACATTAAAGCTATTGGGGCACCACCATGTGTTCTGGTTGTCCTGCCCTTTTTAAAAGGGCTTGTGCAGGCCATTTTCCTGTCCCTGCTTCCATGAGCACAACCTACACTATGTAGGTTAAAAGCAATCACAGCAAGTTTCAAGGTCTCGTGCAATTAAAGGGAGGTTCATGATTGCATCTAGTCTGCACCTACTGGATACTCTTGGTCTAATCATTTCTGAGTACAATAACCTCTGGATACTGTGACTAGATACTTCTGCCATGATTCTTTCAAACTTGTTGACTCTGCTGACATTTGGGATGATTGCCTTGGTGAGGAGGCATAACAGAAATTAGATTTACAGCTTCACTCTTTGGGGCAAGTTTTACCAGCCACCATTTTGGGATACTAAGACTAAAGATTAAGAATTACAGCCTGCAAAATGCATGTACACACAAAAACCTGCACGTGGGTGTTTACAGCAGCTTTATCCATATTTGCCCAAACTTAGAAACAGCCAAGATGGCCTTCAGTGGGTTCATGTATAAATAAACTGTGGTGCATTCAGATAATGGAATATAATTCAGTGCTAAAAAGAAATGACCTGTCAAGTCACAAAAGGACACAGAAGGCCTTAAATGCCTAGTACTAAGTGAAAGAAGCCAATCTGAAAAGGCTACATACTGTATGATTCCAACCATAGGAGATTTTGGAAAAGAAAAAGCTATGGAGGCAGTAAAAATACTGGGGGTTACCAGGGGCTGGGAGAAGGGAGGGATGAATAGGTGGAGCACAGAGGAGGTTTAGGGCAGTGAAACTATTCTGTAATGACACTGTAATGGTGGATACACATCATTATACATTTGTCAAAACCCACAGAATATACAACACCAAGAGTGAACCCTAATGAAAACTATGAACTTTGGGTGATGATGACGTGTCAATGCAGGGTCACTGATAATAATAAGTGTACTACTCTGGTGGGTTACTTTGATAGTGGGTGGTGGAGTTTGGATGTGTTGTCCCCTCCAAAACTCATGGAAATTTGATCCCCAGTGTGGCAGTGTTGGAAACTGACTGAGTCATGGGGGTGGATCCCTCATGAATGGATTAATGCTCTCCCTGGGGGAGGGGGGTAGTGAGTAAGTTCTCGCTCTATCAGTTCCCGTGAGACCTTATTGTTTAAAGGACCCTGATACCTCCTCTCTCTCTCTCTCCCTCTCTCTCTCTCTTGCTCTCTCTCGCTCACTCGCTTCCTCTCACCATGTGATCTGCTTGTACCTGCCACTTTCCACCATGAGTAGATGCAGCCTGAGGCCCGTGCCAGATGCAGCTGTCCCAGAATCGTGAGCCAAATAAACCTCTGTTCTTTATAAGTTACCCAGTCTCAGGTATTCTGTTATAGCAACACAAAATGGACTAAAACAGTGGGGGAGACCCTAGGGAGGGATAGACAGGAACTCTCTATACTCCATTCAGTTTTGCTGGGAACCTAAAAAGACTCTATAAAATGCAGTCTGTTATTTAAAAAATTGTAGCCTGAATCCTCACAGTTAATTTAGCTTCCTTTCACAACCAAACTTTTACAGGTAACTGATTTAAGTCATTTCCTCCTTAATTTTGAGGGTATTCTTCAAATGTAAGTTAAAAGTATAAAACAGGACATTTTTTTCATTTAAACACTATGTAATATGCTCTTTTAAAAATAATCTTTGAACTAACAATCAAAGACAACTGCAGCACACAGTACAGAGATGTGGCTGTTACATACTAATTTAAGTGTCTCCCTGAGGCTGCTCTCTGCTCCATCTCATGACAGCCTCTTCCAAATGCCACCTCTGCCATGCCAGTCTCATCATACACACCTGGATGTGGCTTTATTCTTGTTTCTCCTTCGGTTTGAAAACCAGAGGGTGGTGGAGTCTTCGGACACACACTCAGCTAAGGTGACAATCCCAGCTGGTGTGCAGGACCATGGTGAGGCCATGAGAGTCCCGCTGGTGCTGGTGACCTGTTCTTACTGCTTGGCCAGGGGAACAGAGCTGATGACCCTTCTGGAGAATTATCCAAAGGAAATGTTGGTCTTAGGATCAGCAAGTGTTTTGTAAACAACCCTGGGCCTGAGCACACGCAGCATTGGTGGCTGGCATGGCCAGGCAGCACCGAGGTGACTGATAGCCAAGGCCAGAGCACACGTCCACAGGAAGATTGGGAGGGAAGACAGGAATCAGAGTTCCAGGTGGGCCCCCTTCCCTGAGTGACAGCAGGTGGCTGGGGAGGAAGTGGGAGCAGGGATTGGCAGCAGAACCAATGCTAAGGAGGCCAACATGGGCTATTTGCAGCCCAGATGGCCCAGAGCTCTGCTCTGCTCCCAGGCTGCAGTCTGGTGTCTCTGCTCGTGGCTGTCTGCTCGCAATCTGCTGTTCATCATAAAGGAAAGAAGTGGAGGATTAGAGAGAATGTGTCATGGCTGCAGAGAAAACCTGAATGTTTCTGTCCTTAAGTGACAGCTTAGCAGCATCTCCTCCTTCCAGAGCAGCAGAGAGCAGGATACAGGCTACGATTTATTTCAGTTGCAACACCAGAAAACCCCCAGCCACAGCCACTCACAGCCACTGAGCTCATGCCACTAGCCAGGCGCTGTCCTGGACATGTGGGACCCATCAGTGAACAACAGCCAAACAGACAACTTCCTTGCTCTTGGGAAGCTTACATTATGCGGGGCAGGGGGCCTGTACATAATAATAACAGAAAGGAAGGGAGCGGCTTGTTGGAAAGGGGTAAACGTTG
The DNA here is from genome assembly GCF_027409185.1 of Cynocephalus volans. NCBI lineage: Eukaryota > Metazoa > Chordata > Mammalia > Dermoptera > Cynocephalidae > Cynocephalus > Cynocephalus volans. The sequence continues at coordinate 97,677,034 of NC_084474.1, read as the reverse complement.
TGGAAACACGGAGAGCAGGGTCAGCAGCGACCAGGGCGGAGGAGCCAGCAGGTGTAGGTGTCCTGCCCGATGCTTCTCTGCTGGAGCGAAACACGTTCACGCAAATGACAGGAAACGAGTCATGTGCGCTCCCCATCTTACTGGTCATCTCACTGTAACTTCTTATAAAATTCACCTTTGCTTTTTGATGGTGGCTCTCAAGGCTTAAAAGCTAAGAACGTGCAATTTAAAGCAGATCCTGCTGCCAAATGCCTTGTTCAGTAACGCAGAGGCGGCTGCATTGACACATGCTGACCGCTAGAGGGCGTGGTTCTCACAAGTCGAGGGCTACACTTTTCACCACCACCCCTACGGACCTGCTAAAAAGGGCAAATGCAGCCTGACTATCACAATGTCTCATAATGCACGCGGAGAGCATTTCATTGGATTTCTGAAACTAAAATTCGGAAACGTATCTTTAAATATGATGGGTTTTAAACTTCAACTGTCATACTATTACCAAAATTTTTTATCACCCCAAAGAGAAACTCTGCATTGTAACAACATTAATTAATAAAACACACTTAGTAACTACAAAGTAGCGAGCACTATATAGGTATTGTCTCATTTAAACATCCCAGGAACCCCATGAGTTAGTGTAAAGCTAGGGCTGGGTCTGCAGGTCACAGACCCCTTGGGCACGTTATCCAGACTGGGTCACGAACCATTCACACGCATGTCTATGAGCTCGGTAAGAGGAAAAGGTCCTTGGAGCCATGGGTGAAGAAACAATAGGCTTTATTTTTAGACATGAACTCTGCCTACCAGGAGTTCAGAGCCACTGCCTCACACACTCTGGAGAACACACAAGAATAGCAATAAGGTAAAAATACATGGGTGTGCATGTGCACTAACTCCACTCCCACACGACCCGTTTACAAAGAATGTGCTGCACCACCCCCAACTGGACCTGAGGAGAGGGGGCCTGACTGAACTACTCTATTTTCCCCACAGTTAGGTATCTTCATTTTCATGTTGATAAAGAAGTTGAGGATAAGGGAAATTTATCAAATTCCTCTAAATCTAATAAGTAGCAGAATCACAATTCAAACTCAGATATAGCAACCATATAAGCAAGTGAGATTTGGGGGCCAATGGACTAAGAGGGAAGTCTGATCATGAATGTATATTATGTTTTCTGTTAATAGTTATATTTCGTCTTTATGCATCAAGATGTCAAAATGTAAAAACTCTGAGTTTACAAACTGTGATCAGGGTGAAATTACTAAGATTCTTGGCTCTTAAAATGTTTTCATTAATAGATTCTTTTAATACCAGCTCTGGGGAGAACTAGGGTTGCATTAGATTTGCTCTTGAAGAGACAAGAATCAAACGCTACTAATGAAGGGTTTCAAAAAGGAGAAGAAAGGTTTTTTTTGTTTTTTTTTTTAATTAGAATGTAAGTCAATGAGAAGATTAAATTTGATTAACAGGAATATGGTTTGTTGTTGTTTGTTGGGGTTGGTTTTTTGTCCCAGCCTGCGGGACAGGTAAGAACGTGGGCTCGAGGAGGACTACCTGTAGCTGGTGAAAAGGGGGAGGGACAGGAGCCACACAGAATGGAGGCAAGACAAAATTCTGATCAAGCCTCAAAATTTTATTGTCAGGCGATTGCTTATATACATCGTGAAGAAGGGGTGGGCTGTCACAGAGTGTGGCAGCTTATGATAGGCGGAAAAGCAGTGGGGAGATAGTGGCGTGGTATGAGAAGAGGAGGTGGGGGAGGTGGTGGCTAGGCACACGCGGGCTTTTCTGAGGAGGAAGAGAAAGGCTTACATAAAATGGCTGTTATTTGTTAAAATGGTGGCTATTGTTAAAGATGGCTCCTGACATCTCCTCCCTTTCTGTTCAAAGACAGAAGGGAAGGCGAGCATTAACCGGGCGAGGGAGTAGGGGCCTGGCTCCCCCGTGGATTTTTTGAATCCACCATCGTTGGCTCTTGGTATCTTTTGGGGGGAGGGGCAGAGCCAAAATTGATTTTTGATAGATTAGATACCAACCCCTATGCAAGCCAGGCATGCTCACAGGGAAACCCAGAGGAGGTTGGAGTTCTGTGACCTTCCCTTGTAATACTTTGTTTTACACTCACCCTGGTGCTCATACCCTGTTCTCCCTAAAGGGAGAGGGTAGACATGCCTCTGGTTATCATGTCGTCCCCGTAGGGAAGGAGCCCTAGTAGTCTTCTCCCGCGTCCTTTGATGCCAGCCGTTGATAATGAATTTGGATAGGTTTAGAAAGGACGGCATCAACTTGTTTCTTAATTAGGTTGGTGAGATGGCGAAACACCCAGGGACCGAAGGTTATAAGTAAAAGGAGGCAAAGAAGGGGGCCCAAGACAGGGAGGAGGTAAGGGAGGAGTCCATTAAGTCCAGTCCAGAGCGGGTTTTCCAACAATTCTTTTCTTCACTTGATGAGGTCTTCTTGTAATTTTTTGATTTTGTCTCGGACAATGCCAGACTTGTTGGCATAGAAACAGCACCGTTCCTGTAAAGCTAAACAGATCCCTCCCTGTTCTGCAGTTAATAGGTCTAATCCTCTGCGATTTTGTAAAACTACCTCAGCTAAAGAATCAATTTGATCTTGTAAATCATTAACAGTTCCAGAGAGGGTTTGAACATCATCAATTAACTGACGAGATAACTTATTATAGGTGTCAACAGCGACCCCTATCCCTGCCCCGCCGGAGGCCACAGCGGTTGTAATCCCCAAGCCTATAAGCAAGGAAATGACTTGGAGAGCACGCCTGGTGGCATCCTGTTATAAGGTCAAGGCTAGGAAGAGGGACGGGCTCATCTCCGGGGATGATAGAAATGTCAGGGAGAAGGCTCGCTGGAACGCAGAGGCCTGTCCAATTAATAGGGAGAAAGGTATGGGCAAGGTTGCCTCCACAAATGAATACCTGTCCTGGAGAAGAGCAGATGGGGGTGGAAATGTTAGTTATGTAATGACAATGGGAAAAGGTGACAAATCTGACATCAACGTCATAGGAATTATTTTGTGAAGGTCCCTGGAGGCAATCAGAGAGATTGAAACCCGAGGGCTGTACTCTGAAGGGGGATGATAGTGAGCAATTGGCAGTTTCACTAAAGGGGATATACAAGGCATTGAACATAGGAATGGCAGTAGGTAGAGGCATACCAACGGTTAAACATAGCCAGTAGTCTTGTGCAAGGGAGGGGGTAAGGGGGGGGTTGGTGGGGAGCGGAGGGCGGCGGATGAAGAACTGGCGCAGTAAGCTGCCAGGGATCCTCGTTATCATGATAATGAGCTGCCTGTTCGTCTAAGGTCTCTTGGGGGGGGAGTTGATCGTTATGAGGGGCAAAGGAAGTGAGGGAGGGGTATAATTTTGCAGCTGTTTTACGAGTTTTTTTAGAGGGGTTAGTTTCAGGGCAGATTGTCTGAAGGGTCTTTTCAGGGGGATCAGCATCATGGCTGTTAAGTCCCTCCGGCATGCCTATTACGACAGAGGGGCAAGTTGAGGGGGGGTGAGAACCGTCCTTAAGGGCTGTCTCCCCCACTTGTATTATGTTTTTGATATCCGGGTCCTGAGAATGGGTTTGTAAAATGTCATTAATTAAATTCCAGTAGGAAAAGGTAGACACGGGGACCTTGCTGGGGCCAAAAGTACGATAGTAATCATTGAGACAGTCACCAACCCGTTTCCAGTATTTATGATCAATGGTGCCCTCTTGAGGAAGCCAGGGGCATACATCAGTTAAGAAATTGAAAAAACTTCAGAGATCTTTCTTTTTAGCCTTAATTCTGCGCATCTTGAGGGAATCCTTAAGCCCCTTAAGGAAGAGCTCGTGAGAGCTCAATTCCTGTCCCATGATAATACCTACTCACCAGTCCGATGTCCACTGGGGCGGCTAGTCCAGCGACGATCAAAATCGAGTCTTGTCCCAAGGATTGATCACCCACGGGCTCGAAATGAGCTCAGGAGCTCAGGGTATGCCTGGCCAGGCGTCTTCTGAGTAGGTGCCAGCAACGTTGTTCCATGCCTCGGGCCCCACGTTTGGGCGCCAGAATGTCCCAGCCTGTGGGACAGATAAGAACGTGGGCTCGAGGAGGACTACCTGTAGCTGGTGAAAAAGGGGGAGAGACAGGAGACACACAGAATGGAGGCAAGACAAAATTCTGATCAAGCCTCAAAATTTTATTGTCAGGCGATTGCTTATATATATAGTGAAGAAGGGGCGGGCTGTCACAGAGTGTGGCAGCTTATGATAGGCGGAAAAGCAGTGGGGTGATAGTGGCGTGGTATGAGAAGAGGAGGTGAGGGAGGTGTTGGCTAGGCACGCGCGGGCTTTTCTGAGGAGGAAGAGAAAGGCTTACATAAAATGGCTGTTATTTGTTAAAATGGTGGCTATTGTTAAAAATGGCTCCTGACAGTTTTTCAGCTTGCTGGTGCTGGGATCTGAACCCTTGACCTTGGTATTGTGCTCTAACCTAATACCGTGCTCTAAACAACTGAGCTAACCGGCCAGCATGTGTTTAATAAACATACTTTTAACTGGAAGATATATATTCACATGGTCATTTCACGAGTCCCTGATTCTTCAGTTATCTTATAAAACTCTCAGATTCCCCAGTAAACTCTCAGAACAATATCCTCTCACTCCTCAGCTCAAACTCTCAGTGGATTCCCATCTTAACTTTCCACAGAAGGAGCCAACTTGCACAGAATGGCATTCAATTTGATCCAGTGTGTTTTACCTGATCACCTCCTGTGGCTTTTTCTCTCTGTGGCCTTTTGTCTGTGCTTAGACAAGGTTTCAGTTACCATCTTGTCACCAATAACTCATCAATAATTCCTACCCCCAGCCTAGATTTCCACTCTGAGCACCAGACCTGCGTATCCACTGTCCAATGGTGGCAGAACTCGTCCCTACACTGCTCTTCACCCAGGGTCACCCCAGCTTCCCCCAGGGAATCCCCTCCAGTCTGGTCTGCAAGCCAGAAACTGCACACAGCCCCACACTCCCTCCCCCTCACCTACAGCTGCTCTGTCTCCACAGCCTGCTTTTCCTGCCATAGGCAGGGTGACTGCACAATCTGGCACCCAAACATGAGCACTTCTGAGAGTGGAAAGGGTGAAGGTTAATAGTTACACTGGGACCACATGCGTGCACTGGGATTGTGTGATTACCCATTCCACGGGGCCCTGGTGTTCTCCAAGCCCAGGCTACCACCAGTCCCAAATCCTCATTGTCTCTTGCCTGCGTTATTCCAACCATCCTCTGAGAAACCGGTTTTCAGGGATGCCCCCAGCTGACCCCTGGGTTCCACGCTGCATGGGCAGCCAGGCATCTTTCTGTAATGCCGTTCTGATAGAACCATCCCTCCCACCCGCCTTGTGCTTGAAGCTCATCAGCAGATCCCCATGGCTCTGACATGAACACTGCAACCTCTGAGAGGGCCGGCACCGCACAGACTAAACCCCTCCTCACCCTGTTCTGCAGGCTGGTCCACCCGCACCCTCCTGCGCCACCGACCTGGCCCAGCGCCGTGCCAGCTGTGCCCCTGCACCTGCACCTGCGCTCTGGCCTTTGCAGGGAGCACGCTTCTCTCTCCTCTTCCCATAACTGGGGTTATTTGACCTTCAGATGTCAGCTCAGTCATCACACCCTGAGGAAAGCCTTCCTTGAAATCCTCAGTGAAGTTGTGACAGCCTGTCAGGAGGACGCCTCCCACTCTGGAGGTCTCAGCTGGCTCCAGTCTGCCAGGCCCCAAGATGTCCTAGTAGCATCTGTCCGTTTTTGCCCACTGGGGGATGCAGACAGCACGTGAGAGGCTGGGGCCATGGAAACCTCATGATGCACGGTTAGTTCACGGCTGCCCCTGGGGGTTTGTGCAGCTCAGAGCCAGGCCCAAGTCTTCACTGACACAACCTACTTCTGGTGTGGTTGACTCCATCCTGGGTCCCACGGGTGGGCCTGTGACCCAACAAGGCCCAAGAAAATGCAACAGATTTTCCTAGAGTTATTGGCCAAAAGGCAGTCACGTCCTCTCTGTGGAGCTCAAACAGAAGATGTGCAAGGTGGGACTTCTGGAGCTGCCTGTGTCCTGGAGGGAAGAAGAGGCCACGTCTCTCCACTCCCACGTCACCACTGCACTGCTGTCTCTGTCATCCAGGACTTCAGGGTCGGCCTTTCCCACATTCCCTCTAGAATTGTAGATAAGATTCAGTGACAGCCATGCGAGTGGTGATGGTGCTGGCGGGTCTGGTTTTCTGTTTGTGTGTTGGAAGGTTATTTTCATTTCTGCTGTTCACCCTCATTTCCTTATCCCACCTTCTCCTTTTCGGTTCACTTTGTTGCTGGAGTATGTCAGCACTATTATTATTTCAAGCAATAATACAAATGACTTTGTGGGGAAGGGTGATCTGCGGGTGTGATACTGAGTCTTTACAAGTTTGAAAAAGTCTTTTAAAAAAAATTCACTGACTTGAATGACACTTAGTTTAGACTTTTTGAAAAATTGTGGAATTCTAAGTCCAAATTACTTCCAGTGGGGATTTTGAAAAATTTGGTCCTCTGTTTTCTGCTACCAAGTGTTGCTGGTGAGAAGTTGTGTTTCTGTGTCACTCTTAGATCTTTGTAGTTATCATGCTTTTTCTCTGTGGAAGACGTGAGGGGTTGGCCTTGGTGGTGGCTATGCAGAAGGGCCAATGGGCACAGTGACCTGAGGCTAGTCATTCGTGTGTCCACCTCCAGACACACAGCAGGCTTTCTCAGCCCACTGCCTATTCAGACAGAGGCCTGGAGGCCTGAGGGCTGGTTTTGAATATCTTTATTCCAAGCTGGTAGTGCCTTCAGCAGTGCACCTCTGTCAGACACTTAGCATTTGTCAATTTTGTTTTAGTCAGGGACTGGAGGCAGCAGTCATGCTGTGGGAGACACATTCTAAGAGGCCCCAGGGGTCCCCACCCCCTGGTACTCACACCTGTGTGTCTGCTAGGGCTGCCATATCAAAATAGCACAGACTGGGGAACTTAATCAACAGAAATTTATTGTCCACAGCTCTCGAGTCTAGAAGCCCAAGATCAAGGCATGGCATGGCTGGTTCCTCCTGATGCCGCTTTCCTTGACTTGCAGATGGTGACTTCTCCCTGTGTCCTCACATGGTCATCCCTCGGTGTGTGCCTGTGTCCAAACTTCCTCTTCTTATAAGACACATGTCCAGTTGGATTAGAGTCATCCTAATGGCCTCATTTTAACTTAACCAACTCTTTTAAGGCCTCATCTCCAAATACAGTCACTTTCTGAGGTACTAGGGTTAGGACTTTTCACATGTGAGTTTTAGAGGGACACAATTTGGGTCACAACAATGCCCTAGTGTAATTATCTCCCCTTGAGTGTGGGCTGGACCGAGTGACTTGTCTCTGAACAATGGTATATGACAACAGCAATGGGGCATCAATTCCATGATTAGTTTGCAAAAGTTTGTGACTTTGTGCTGCTACCAGACTCTATGGCCTTCTCAGCTTACATGTGCTATTTAACCAAGTTGCCACTGGAGAGGACCACATGACAAGGAGCTGAGGACAGTCTCAGGCCAACTGCAGTGAGTCATGGAAGCCTTCAGTCAACAGTGCCTGAGTGAGCTGGGGTGGGTTCCTCCCCAGGCAAGCCTTCAGATGAGACCCAGCCCAAACCAGCACCTCAATCATAACCTTGATTCTCTCACACTTTGGAGCCATGTGTCAGCCAAGGAAGTTCTTGAGGTGTCAGAGGGGGTCTTGGGGAGAATTCTTGAAGAGACTTTACATGCCCTGAGTGGTGAGCCTCTACAGGTGTCCCAAGGGAGCTGGAATCTGAGGTGGACTAAGGGCACATAGTTTGGCCACCAGAGGCCAATTCCACTCATGGATGTGCAAATATCCTCAATACAGTATTAGGAAACTAAATCTAGTGACACACAAAAAGGCATAATATACCATGTCTAAATTGAGTTTAGTCCAGAAATTCTTGGATAGCTTAATATTTGAAATCAATTGATATAATTTATATCATCAACAGAATAAAGGAGAAAAATCACATGGCCATCTCAATAGACTCATTAATGTAACACCAAGTTCAAGGATTCATATCCTCGTACCAACCAGCAGCCCAAAAAACAAATTTACAAAATTTAGCATCTATTCATATTTAAAAAAAGAAAAACCTCTTGATAGATGAGACATAGAAGGAAACTTTCTTGTTCTGACAAAAGCAAACAAACAAAACGGTAAGTGAATCATGACACTTAAAGGTGGAATGTGACCCCCTGCGACTGGAAACTTCAAGCAAGCCCATTACTGTCACCCTATTAAACATTGCACTGGGGGTCCCAGCTGGTGCAACAAGTCAAGAGAACTGATTAATGAGAAATTAATTAGCAGATAATCATTACATCTGCACATGCATAGAGACAGAGAGAGTGAGAGTCCAAAAGAATCTACAAATAAGCTTTTGCAAGATTATTAAATATAAAACAGTTATACAAAAATCAACTCTACATTTTCTTAATAGCAGCAATGGGCATTTAGCAGATGAAATTACAAAAAAACAAAAACAAAAAAACCCAAACACCCTGTTGCTAATTAAAATGTACAACACCTCTGTACAGAAAAGTGGAATGTAGGGCCGGCCCATGGCTCACTTGGGAGATCGTGGTGCTGACAACACCAAGTCAAGGGTTAAGACAGTCTTACTAGTCATCTTTTTTTTTTAAAAGAAAAGTGGAATGCATTAATGAGGTGAATTAAAGAAAACTTAAATAAATGGAAGGGGGAAGGGTTATGTGCTGTGCCCAAAGATTGAAAGAGCTGATATAGTAAAGACCAACTTTATCAATAGTTTCAATGCAATCCCAATCAAAATCCCAATTGTGTGTGTGTGTGTGTGTGTGTGTGTGTGTGTGTGTGTGTGTGTGTGTGTGTGTGTGTGTGTGTAAACTTAAAAGTCAATCTAAATCTTATGGAAATGTAAAAAACAAAGAATAGCTGAGAAAGTGCAGAAGGACAAGGAGGAGACAGCTGGAGGTCTAACACTTCCAGTATCAAAATTTATCTGGAATCAATAAAAGGATCTCAAACAAACTGATAGAAAAAGTAGACTCCAGAAACAGGCCCCTGTCACATCGACCCCCAATCTGTGATTGGAGGCATCACAGAACATGAGGAGAGATTGATCTTCTCAATAAGCAGTGCTAGTTCTATTTCATATCAATAAGGAGGAGAGATGAAATCTGATCCTCACTCAAATCATCTGCAAACGCCTCCTTCCTTGTGAATTTCAGACCAAATATGAAAAGTAAAGCAATAAACATCTTCAGAATTATAATATAGGACAATATTTTCATGACTTAGGGCTGAGAAATCACTTCCCAAAGGATACAAAAGGCTCTAAACATTAAGGAGAAGATCTATAAATTGGACTAAACTAAAATTAAGAATGTTGGAGGACTGGCTCCCCGCATACATTTGACAGAGGAAGACTCAATAAAAAAAGAACAAGTAACAAGAAAATGAGTGAAACATAAGTTCACAGAAGAGGATATTCGAGTTGCCAATAAATGTAAGAAAAGATGCTCAATCTCAATTGCTGTCAAAAACATGCCAGTTGAAGCCACAATACTTCCTCTGTACTTCCACCAAAGTAACTAAAATGAAAAAGCCAGTGTTACAAGAATGTGGGAAAATCAAAACTCTCATATACACTGGTAGGAGTATAAATTGGTACAACCACCCTGGACAAGCTATTTGGGAGTGTCTACTAAAGTAGGCACACACATTCCCTGTGACCCAGCAATCATGGCCTCAGACATGCACAAGGTAGCATGTTCACGTGTGCTCCAAAAGACATGCTATGTGGAACCGCTTAGAGCTGAAAACACCACTAATATCCATTAGTAGATGGATGAATTAATTGGAGTGTATTCAAACAGTGTTGAAAGTGAACTCACTTATCACTGCAAAAATATGAATGAATCTCACCAACATAGTTTGAGCTAAAGAAAACAGTCACTAAAGAGTGCCCATGGCATGATTCTATTTAAAGGTTTAAATTTGTGTGAATACAAATTATTTTTAAGATATAAAAATATAATTATATCAAAATGAAGGCCTTAGACCAATGCCTGACTCCATCCCCAGCCCAGCCAAGTGCACTCTGATCAGAGAGGTGCCCAGCCAGAGGGACCCAGGATCCGTGGAGACAACACTCCCTGCAGTGCCAGCATGAGACCCAGCAGGTAGGCCTCGCTGCCACTGCCCAACCCCATCCACAGCCCGGCTGTGTGTGTACTGAACAGAGAGGTGCCTCCTGGGAGAGGCCCAAGACCCAAGGCAACCACACACCTGAGGCAACAGTGGGCAACTGAGCAGACACTGAGGGAGCTTTGCAAAATTGGCAGCCCCAGCAACATCCAAGCCAGACAATAGTGTCGAACCAGTGGACCATGAAATCCCCTGCCACAATGACCAAACAAGAAAAGAAAGATACCAGAAATATGAAAAATCAAAAAAGGACACCACCAAAGGGTAATAACTCTCAAGCTTTAGATCCTATAGAACAAGAAGCCCTTGGAATGTCTGACAAGAGTTTCAAGTAATAATTCTAAGGAAACTAAATGAGATACAAGAAAACTCAGCTAGACAACATGATGAAATGAGGAAATGTATACAGGACATGAAAGAAGAAATGTACAAGGAAATCAATGCCCTGAAAAAGAATGTAGCAGAGCTTGCAGAGATGAAGAATTCATTCAACAAAATAAAAAACACAACAGAGAGTTTAACCAGCAGGCTTGCAGAGCAGAAGAGAGAACATCTGACTTTGAAGATGGGCTGTTTGAAATAACACAGGTAGACCAAAAAAAGAATTTAAAACATCAAAGAAAATCTAAGAAAGATATCACATAACCTTAAGCACTCAAGTATCCAAGTCATGGGTATTCCAGAAGGGGAGCAAAAAGGAGATTGCATTGAAAACATATTCAACAAAATAGTGGCAGAAAAATTCCCAGTTATTGGAAAAGACACAGATCTTCAAATTCAGGAAGCTCAAAGATCCCCAACTGTATTCAACCCAAAAAGGTCTTTCTCCAAGACATGTTACAGTCAAATTGGCAAAACTCAAAGACAAAGAGAGAATCTTAAAAGCTGCAAGAGAGAAGCATCAAATCACCTATAAGGGAGCCACAATCAGACTAACATCAGACTTTTCATCACAAACCCTAAAAGCCAGAAAAGAATTGGATGATATATTCAAAATATTAAAAGACAGAAATTGCCGGGCTGGCCCTATGGCTCACTTGGGAGAGTGCGGCGCTGGGAGCACAGCAGCACTGGGAGCACCGAGGCCATGGGTTCAGATCCTATATAAGGATGGCTGTTGTGCTCACTGGCTGAGTGTGGTGCGGGCGACACCAAGCCAAGGGTTGCAATCCTCTTACCAGTCACAAAAAAAAGAAAAAGAAAAAGAAAAAGATATTGCCAGCAAAGAATACTCAACTCTGCAAGGCCATCCTTCCAAAATGAAGGGCAAATAGTATATTTCACAGACAAAAAAAAAAAAAACTCTGGGAGTTTACTACCACATGACAACCCTTATAAGAAATTCTCAAGGGAGTACTGGGTTTGGTACCTGGAAAATAACTACCACTGCCATAAAAACTCAAGAAGAATCAAAACCCACTAATAAAATAAAAATGCCAACAATGAAGACAGAAAAATTTTTTATCTGCAACCCAAGAAACCAACAAATACAGAAGACAAACAGTAAATCTGAGAGAAAGGAACAAAAGACACTTAAGACATCCAAACAAAAATCAATAAAATGCTAGGAGTAAATCAACACCTTTCAATAACAACTCTTAATTTAAAGGGATTAAATTCCCCAGTCAAAAGACACAGACAGGCTGACTCGATTAAAAAGGAGGACCCAGCTATATGCTGCCTTCAAGAGACCCACCTCACCCATAAAGACTCACATAGACTAAGAGTGAAGGGATAGAAAAAGATTTACCATGAAAACAGAAATGAAAAACGGGCTGGAGTAGCTTTTCTTATATGTGATAAAATAGATATTAAACTAAAAACCATAAATAGAGTTAATGAGGGCCACTACATAATGATAAAAGGATTCATCCATCAAGAAGGCATAACAATCATAAATATATACACACCCAATGTTGGAGCAGCCAGATTTATAAAGCAAACTCTATTAGACCTAAAGAAGGAAATAGACACTACTACCAAAATAGCAGGGGACCTGAATACCCCAGTATCAATATTGGAAAGATCATCTAGGTAAAGAATCAGCAGAGAAACACAAGATCTAAACAACACTCTAGACCAATTGGACTTGGCAGACCTCTACAGAACATTCCAATCAACAACCTCAGAATATTCATTCTTCTTATAAGCACATGGATCATTCTCCAGGATAGATCACATGTTAGGTCACAAATCAAGTCTCTGCAAATTCAAAAAAATTGGAATTATCCCATGTATTTTTTCAGACCACAATGGATTAAAATTAGAAATCAATAACAAATGAAATGCTGGAAACTATACAAACCATGGAAATTAACCATCATTCTACTTAATGACATATGGGTCCAAGAAGAAATCAAACAGGAAATCAAAAAATTTATTTAAACTAATGAAAACAATGATACATCATGCCAAAACCTGTGGGATACTACAAAAGCAGTACTAAGGGGGAAATTTATCGCATCAAATGCTTACTTCAGAAGAATGGAAAGCTGGCAAGTGAACAACCTAATACTTCACCTTAAAGAACTAGAAAAACAAGAACAATCCAAACCCAAAGTTAGCAGACAGAAAGAAATCATTAAGATCAGAGCAGAACTTAATGAATTTGAAATTGCAAAAATGATACAAAAGATCAATGAATCAAAAAGTTGTTTTTTTGAAAAAGATAAATAAATTTTGAAAAGATAAATAAAATTGACAAACCGTTAGCGTGGCTAACTAAAAAAAGAAGAGAGAAGACCCAAATAACAAAAATTAGAAATGAAAACAGTGATATTATAACTGATGCCTCTGAAATACAAGGAATCATTCTAGACTACTATAAACAACTATATGCCAACACATTTGAAAATCTGGAGGAAATGGATAAACTTGTGGACACACACAAACTACCAAAACTGAGCCAAGAAGATGTAGAAAATCTGAACAGGCCAATAACAATAAAAGAGATTGAAACTGTTATCAGAAAGCTCCTAACAAAGAAAAGCCCAGGACCAGATGGATTCACAGCAGAATTCTACCAAACATTCAAAGAGGAATTGACACCGATTCTCTGCAAACTATTCCAAAAGATTGAAACAGAGGCCATTCTACCAAACTCATTCTATGAAGCAAACATCACCCTGATACCAAAACCAGGTAAAGATGCAACTAAAACAGAAAACAACAGGCCAATATCCTTGATGAATACAGATGCAAAAATCCTCAATAAAATACAAAAATAGTGACATCTCCAACATTGTGATATCACCACAATTCACACATCACCAGAATTCTAACATGATCAAAATGATGAGATCACCACCATTATGTCATCAACAATCTGATTTCAGTTCTGATATCACAATTCTGACATCACCACCATTGTGACAACACCACATTGGTGATAACTCTTCCATTGTGACATCACCACCATTGTGACATCACCACGATTATGACATCACCACAACTGTGACATCAGCATGTTTCCAATATCATCAATATTGTGACTTCACCACCATTTTGACATCACTACCATTATGATATTGCCACCATCCTGACATCATCATGATTCAGAATCACCAAAATTCTGATAACACAATTCTGTCATCACCCCAATTGTGACATCACCACCATTGTGACATCTCTTCCATTGTGACAGCACCCCAATTGTGACATCACCACCATCCTGACATCACCACAACTGTGACGTCACTGCCATTCTGATATCACTGTAATTCTAATATTATCACAATAGTGACATCACCACCATTTTGACATCATTGGCATTGTCACATCACAGCAATTGTGAAACTCCACAATAGTGACCTCACCAATATTGTGACATCAGCACAATCGTGACATCTCCACCATTGTGATATCACCACAATTCAGACATCACCAGAATTCTAATATATTATGATATCACCACCATTATGTCACCAACAATCTGATTTCAGTTCTGATATCACAATTCTGGCATCACTACCATTGTGACATCACCACAACTGTGACATCAGCATCATTCCAACATCATCACGATTGTGACATCACGACCATTGTGACATCACTACCATTATGATATTGCCACCATGCTGACATCACCATGATTCGGAATCACCAAAATTCTGATAGCACAATTCTGTCATCACTACCATTGTGACATCACCACAATGGTGATATCCCTTCCATTGTGACATCACCAAAATTGTGACATCACCACGATTGTGACATCACCACAACTGTGGCATCCATGCCACTGTGACATCACCATAATTCTACTATGACCACAATTGTGACATCACCACCATTGTGACATCACTGCCTTTGTGACATCCTCAAAATTGTGACATCACCACCATTGTGATATCTCTTCCATTGTGACAGCATCCCAATTGTGACATCACCACTATTGTGACATCACCTCAACTGTGATGTCACTGCCTTTCTGATATCACCGTGATTCTAATATCATTACAATAGTGACATCACCACAATTGTGACATCATTGACACTGTGACATCACAGCCATCATGAAATCACAATAGTGACATCCCTGTATTAGTGATATAACTACCATTGTGACATCTCAAAAAGTGTTACCTCACTACCATTTTGACATCAACACCATTCTGAGATCACCACCGTTATCAAATCACAATCATCCAGACATCACGACAGTCCTCCTATAACCACCACACTAACATCAAGATGCTCATATCACTGCCATGCAGACATCACTCCCAAGCAGGAAACACCAATGTGCACCACCATTGTGATATCACGTCCATAGTGACATAACTGCCATTGTCACTTCTATGATATTGTGATATTACCCGATTCTGACATCGACACATTATGGACACCACAATTCAGATATCAGCACCATGATGGTGACACCATGATGTGACATCATGATCACCATGACTTCACCACTATTGTGACATCACCACGAATGTGCCATCACAGCCATTGTGACATAACTTCCATTGTGACAACACCACCATTGTGACATCACCCCCATTATGATGTCATGGCCATTGTGGCATCAACAACATCGTGACATCACTGCCTTTGTGACATCACCAACATTGTGACATTTCTTCCATTGTGACAGCACCCCAATTGTGACATCACAACCATTCTGACATCACCACAACTGTGACATCACCACAATCACCACCACCGAAACTGTGACATCACTGCCATTCTGACATTACTGTAATTCTAATATTATCACAATAGTGACATCACCACCATTTTGACATCATTGGCATTGTCACGGCACAGCTATAGTGAAACTCCACAATAGTGACCTCACCAATATTGTGACATCAGCACAATCGTGACATCTCCACCATTGTGATATCACCACAATTCAAACCTCACCAGAATTCTAATATGATCGAAATTATGATATCACCACCATTATGTCACCAACAATCTGATTTCAGTTCTGATATCACAATTCTGACATCACCACCATTGTGACATCACCATAATTCTACTATGACCACAATTGTGACATCACTGCCTTTGTGACATCCTCATAATTGTGACATCACCACCATTGTGGTATTTCTTCCATTATGACATCACCACAATTGTGACTTCGCCAATAATGTGACATCACAATGATTGTGACATCAACATAATTCTAATATCATCACAATTGTGAAATCGCCATGATTATGACATCTCTTCCACTGTGGCATCACCACCATTGTGACATCACTGGTATTCTGATGTCACCTCAATAGTGACATCATAGCCATTGTGACATCATGGCAATAGTGACATCGCCACACTGTGGACATCTCCACAATTCTGACATCACCATAATTCTAATATCATCACAATTGTGAAATCACCATGGCGATATTATCACTTATCTGTCATTACTACATTTGTGAAATCACCACCATTGTGACATCGCTGATATTCTGTCATCAAAACTGTCCTCACATCACCATCATGCACACATCACCACCATACTCACAGCCCCACCCAGATCATATCCACACTATGCTCTCCTCACAAGTGTACTGACATCACCAGCCTACTGATATCACCACCATGCTGACATCACCACTATGCTGACATCACCACCATGCTGACATCACCAGTATGCAGACATCGCCACCATTCTGAAATCACCGCCTTTCTGACTTCACCAACATTCCTATCTCTCCTCCGTTGTGATATCACTGCCATTGAGACACCAGCAACAGTATGAGTTCACATACACATTATTGTGAAATCACCAGGATTGTGACAGCACATCCTTTGTGACATCACCACCATTGTTATTTAACCAACATACTGACAGAAAAACATATTGGCATCACATCTATACTGATTTCACCAATATTTTGACATCAATAGCATTCTGATATCCCAGCCATTTTGACATGCCAGCCATTGAGACATCACTCTCATTCTGACATCTCCGTAATTATGGCATCAAAAGAATTATGACATAACCAGCACTGTCATATCTCTACAATAGTGACATCACCTCCATTGTGATATCGCCATGTGTGTGACATCATCTACTTGGTGACATCACCACCATTGCGACATCACTGCCATTATCACATAGTGAACATTGTGACATCATGGCCATTCTGATGTCAACTCCATTGTAACTTCACTGACATTGTGACATCCCCACAATGGTGACTCACCGCCATTGTGATAGCACTGCCTATGTCTCACCACCACAGTTGTGACATTACATCCCTTGTGACATTACCACCTGTGTGACATCACTGACATTGTCACATCCTCATGCCTTTGATTTCACTGCCATTCTGTCAAAACAGTCATGACATAACACACTTGTGACACTATTTGTGATGTCACCACTATTCTGACATAACAACTATTCAGACGTAGCCACATTTCTGACACCACAATTCTGATATCACCACACTGTGACATCACCACCTCTGTGATATCTCTTTCACTCTGACATCTGCACAATTGTGACATCACCCAACTGTGACATCAGCATAATTCCAATATCATCGCAATTGTGACATCACCACCATTGTGACATGCTACCATTATGATATTACCACCATTGTGACATCACCATGATTCAGAATCGCCAAAATTCTGATATCACAATTCTGTCATCACAACCATTGTGACATCACCACCTCTGTGACATCCCTTCCATTGTGACATCACCATAATTGTGACATCACCACGATTGAGACATCACTACCACCATTGTGACATCACATCCATTGTGACATCACCACCATTAGGACATTACCATCACCAGGACACCACCACAATTGTAATATCACTCTGTTTTTTGTATCATCTTTATTGTGACATCACCAACATTGTGACATAACTGTGTGTGAGACATCACTTCCATTGTGACATCACTCCATTTTTACATCAAAACCGTTCTGAGATCACCACCATGCTCACATCACAACCATGCACACATCCCCACCATGCTCACATCCCCACCATGCTCAAATCTCCCAATTTCTGACACCTTCATGCAGAAATTTCCATCGTTGTCAGGTCACAGCCTTTGTGAAATCACCCCAATGGTGACATCACTGCCATTGTGACTTCTCCAAAATTATGACATCGCCACCATTATGACATCACTAGCATTCTGAACTCACCACCATTTTGACATCAACACTGTTCTGAGATCACCACAATTGTGAAATCCCAGCCATGCAGACCTCACCACAGTCCTCATATCACCACCATGCAGACATCGTTCCCATACAGAATACACCAACGTTCAGAAACCACCACCATTTTGACATCACGCCCGTTTTGACATAACTACCATTGTGACATCTACGATATTGTGATATTACTACCATTCTGACATAACCACTATTCTGACATCTCCACATTTGTGACACAGCAATTCTGGTATCACCACCATTGTGACATCACCACCATTGTAACTTGACTACCATAGTGACATCACTGCCACTGTGACATCACCTACATTGTGAGATTACCATCACTGTGACATTGCCACCATAGTGTTCTCACTGCCATTGTGACTTCAGCACAACTATGACATCACTGCCACTGTGACATCACCACCATTGTGACATTTCCATAATTGTTACATCACCACCATTCTGACATCACTATCATGCTGAGCTCACCACAATTCTGACTTCATCACCATTGTGATATCACCACAATTCTGACATCACCAGAATTCTAATATGTTCACAAATGTGGCATCGCCACCATTATGATATCATCAACAATCTGTCCTCACTACAATTTTGACATCACTACCATTGTTTTATCATAACCTAGGTGACACCACCACCATTCTGACATCACTGCCATTGTGACATTTCCAACATTGTCACATCCACGTTATTGAGAAATCAGCACCATTGTGACACATCCTTTGTGACTTCACCACCATCATCACTTAACCAACACTCTGACATCAAAAACATTTTGACATGGCCTCTATAATGACTTCACCAATATTTTGACATCACAAGCATTCTGATATCACCACCATTGTGACATGGCAGCCATTGTGACATCAGAGCCATTGTGAAATCACTACAATTGTGACATCACCACTATTGTGATATCAGTGCTTTTGTGATATCGCCTCCATTATGATATCACCAGCATTGTGACATCACCACAATAGTGTCATCTCTACCATTGTGATATCACCACAATTTTGACATCACCAGAATTCTAATATGGCCACAATTGTGGCATCACCTCCATCATGATATCATCAGTAATCTGTCATTACTACAATTGTGACATAACCACCATTGTGATATCTCTGTGTGTGACATCTCCATTGTGACATCACCACATTGTGACATTACTGCAATAGTGACATCACCATTGTGATATCATCGCCATTCTGACGTCATGACCATCGTGATGTCTTGAGGGCCAATATTGATATATGTTGTTCAAATCAATACTACTAGTGTGTGTATATATATATATATAGAGAGAGAGAGAGAGAGATACATAGATAGATAGATACAGATAGATAGATACATAGATAGATATTTATATATTTATAGATATATATAGTTACGTATTGTACTAATTCTTCATGCCCATTGTCCAATCTCTCCCTTTCCCCCTCTCCCTCTCTCCTCCCCCCTAATCACCCTAGATTTCTTCTCTCCTTCTGAACGAGTGACGGTTACTCTGTTGATTTGTTGCCTAGATGATCTGTCCAATGCTGAGAGGTGGGTTCAGGTACCCCAATATTATCATAGAGCAGATGCTTCTGTCACTCTGGAATGGCCTTTGTGGAGAGAAATATCCTGTTCTTTTCTTTGATCTCTGCTGGTGACTCTCCTTGTATCAATGCCCTCCAGTGGCATTCTGCATGGTAGTATGATGTCTAGCCACTTTTGCAGCAGCCATGGTTACTGTGGTAGCTGTGGTGAGCCTGTCACATGGAGGTGATGTTTCTGGCATGTTCCTTTGTGCTGGCAGTGTGCCTGGTGGTGGGGAGGGTCTGGTCCCTGGCTCTATGCCTTAGGACCCCAGGTGGACCCTGAGGTGCTGGCAATGTGACTGGTTGTGGGTGGGGGATCCAGTCTTCAGCTCCATCCCTCAGGTACCTGGGTGGGTCCCTAGGTGCTGATGGTGTACCTGTTCCAGGACTAATTTTTTTGTCCTTCGCTTACTTCTAAAATGGGGGAACTTCCTGTGGGAACTAGTATTTGAGCTGTGTGGTTGAGCTAAATTGCTGCTTTTCTGATGTTTCCCTAGGAAAGGCTTTTTGTGCAGCTCAGGTTTTAATGGTTGACCTTATACATACTGCTAGCTCTCCAGAGGCCCGGTGCCCCTGGGTTGTGTAGAAACTCTGATCTGGGCCTGAGTCTTTACATCAAACTGCACCCATTGCAATTCTATATTCCTGACCAGTCTCTTCTGAGTGGTCCTGTGCTGATTGGGGGGAAGATCAGCTGTCTTTGCTGCACCCCAGTGTTCCCTCGTGAGCCCATCTCCCCCACCTCTCATACTTCAAACACTTCCCATGGGACAGGCTGTGCACCAATCCCTTGCAATGACTCATCGGCTTCTGATTGCTTCCTTTTTTTCAATTGTTGTGGCTCCTCAATCCTGTGTGGGTCCACGGAAAACCTATTAGTGGTCTTGATGTCCCAGGGACCACCAAGACCATCTTCTCCACTGCCATCTCCAAGCAGCTCCACCCAAAGGGCACAGCTGCAGCTTCTGCTGGCTCTTGCTCCATGTGCTTAGCAGCACTAGCCTTAAAGTGGCCATGGCACAAAATGCTCTGAGCAGTTTTTCTTTCTCTCATCGTGGCTTCTCCTGCCTTCTTGCACTCTGTAGGTCTCTTCTCCTCTTCTCCTGAGCTCCAGCAGCCCCAGCTTGGCTGTTGTTGCTTTCTTCATAGTTGTAAATTAGTTGATTTGTAAGACAGAGTGCCACTGGGGACTGTCTATTCCACTATCTTGACCTGAAGCCCCAATGATAGATATTTTAAAAGCAAGCTAGCAGCCCCTTCCCTGGATCTAACCAGGGGGAAAAAGAAACTCCTGTGAAAGATAAAGCTTAACATTAGTGAGATTTGTATGGACTGATTTTCATCTATTACATACCATTGCCCTAGTAAAAAGAGGGAACACAATTTTGGGCAAGCCAGGAGCCAAGAATCTTGAAAGATGATTGTTAACCATAAGATTTAGTCTGGCCTGTTAGTTCAGTTGGCTAGAGCATGGCCTTGTAACACTAAGGTCAAGGTCAAGGTCAAGGGTTCCCCGGTACCAGCTACCCTCCCACAAAAAATTCAGACTACATATAACAATGTAAATTAGATCCATGCTGTTATATTTAGAATAGGATTGAGTGCATGTATTAATAATGTGTATGAATACTTTATTTTTGAAAGCTCTTCTTCTTGGATATGGCTTAAATTCTTTAAGAAAATTGAATAAGTTATATCTGCAAACATTTCTTAAGCACAATTATCTGTTCTAATTTCAAGGTATTAGGTTCAATACATTGAGAATTACATTTGAAGGAGTGTGAGTCTCCCCTCCAGCTATAAAAGCCCTTTAGACATTAAAGATTCTAAAGCACATGCATTTTCTCCTTTATTATTATGATGAATTATGTTAACTTTACTAATATGAAATTATTAATTTATTTCTTAATTTAACAATTTACAATGAATGAATAACAAGGAGCTTATGTATTAAGATTGTTGGTTTCATGGGGCTTAGTATCTGATTCTTAAAGTGTGGTCCCTGCACCAGCATCACCTGGGACCAACGGCACCAGCATCACCTGGGACTTGTTAGAAATTTAAATTCTTGACACTCCCATGCCCTACACCAACTGCTCTTGCAGATGTTGTGAATTAGAAACTCGGGGTTGGGCCAGCCCATTTCTGTTCTAACAAGCCTTCCAGGTAATTCTGAGGCACTGTTGTGTGAGAACCACTGGTTTGGGTTTTCTGTTTCTTCTTAGGTCATTTTATCATTGCATTTCATTTAAAAATTGTCCATTATATTCAGGTTCTCAAATACATCAGAGTTCTTTCTAAGATTGAAAAATAAAAGTTTGTTTCTGCAATTGTTTTCTTCTAGGCTGTATATTAAATTGTTCTCTCTAACTTCTGCTTTTTCCCCCCCCAGATTATTTATGAAAATTTTGAAGGTTATGTCAGTGATTTCTTGTTTGATTAACTCCCACCTCTTGTGAATTCCTTTTGGTCAAGAAGCTCAGTCTCACACATACAGAGGTTAAAAATTACAGCAACATCCCATGCCAACCTGCTGTGAGATTTTCTTCAAATACCTGCAGATAGGCTTATCAGCAGCAGCCTGCTGGGAGAAGTGACAGGACAGAGCCTACAGGCATGCCTGGCCATGTGACTTGTCCCAGGAGTGATGTCAAGGTCAGGGCTTCTGTCTTGGTTTCTCCAGATGCCCTTTATGAGGCCTGATCCTGAGTCCCCTTAACCCCACCAGAAGTCTCATTTTACCCTTAGAAAAGTCTTCTCTCTTGGGCCGAGCCGGTGGCGCACTCGGTAGCGTGCTGCGCTGGCAGCGCGGCGACGCTCCCGCCGCGGGTTCGGATCCTATATAGGTAATGGCCGGTGCACTCACTGGCTGAGTGCCGGTCACGAAAAAGACACACCAAAAAAAAAAAAAAAAAAAAAAAGAAAAGTCTTCTCTCATAGCCTTTGTTTATATCAAAGTGGAGAACTGATGCACTTATGCCAAACCAAGGATGTGGGCAAAGGGCTCGAAGAAAAGCTGGATCAGTGGGGCCAAAGGCATTAACTATGATGCTTAAGGATGAGAGTTCAGGGGCAGCCCATCCCTCCTTTCTCTGCTTAGTTTTATAAATGTAGATTTTAGTGGATTGAATAGTGTCCCCCTAAAAGATGTGTTTATGTTCTAATGATAACTATGAATGTGACTGTATCTGGAAATAGGGTCCTTGCAGATGTAATCAAGTTAAGAATCTCTAGATGAGGTTATGCTGGATTTAGGATGGGCCTGGTGTCTTTATAAGAAGAGGAGAGGACACACAGACACACAGGAGAGATGCCTGTAAAAACAGAGGCAGAGCCCAGACTGATGGATCTACAAGCCAAGAAGCAACAAGGGTTTCTAGCAGCCACAAGAGCTGGGAGAGAGACTTGGGGCAGATTGTCCTTCTGAGCATCCAGAAGAAACCAACACTGCTGACACCTTAATTTTCAACTTTGGGCTCCAGAACTGTGAGAGAATAAATGGCCGCTGTTTTAAGCCACCAATTTGTTTATTAATTTGTTATAGCAACTATAGGAAACTAATACACATATAAACACACATCATATATGAGCACTTTGCAGATCTTTCTTGGGTCTTTTCCATCATCCCAGAAAGGCTGTGCAGGAAATGGTGACTGGTTAACTCAATTCACCAGAAAGTCGCTGGCCTCACTCTTCATCTGTGTAGTGCTGCCCATGGTGAAGGCTTGGAGGATGCATTCTCTGAGTGAGCATTTGAAGTCATCTGCTCTGGATGCTGTTTTCTTGTCCTTGATATTACGTTATTTCTCTATCTTTTTTGATCCAAAGTTAAATTTAACAATTAAAAACAATCACAAAATGAGCATTTCCTGCATTGTCATCATTCCAGATAAAAGAAAAGTGGAACATGAAGATTTCTGCCTCTGTGAGACCCACTGATGATGGTCCTACATGAAGCAGTCATCACAGTCTGATTTTCAACAACTATTAGCAACAAAACTTACTGCAAATAGCCCTTTATTCCTCTCCACTGTGCAGCAAAATTGAGTAAATACTTATTACTCATTACGGGGTTGTATGAATAAGGCATTGCAAGATGCTGGTGGCACTTACTTTGCTTTTTGTGAAAGATGCCACAATCAATCAGAATTGCTGTAGAACACAACGCCAAGGAGGTGCTTTGTGAGGGCCCTAGGACGGGCAATTTCCTGGGCTTCCCACAGGGAAAACCAGGCTATTCTTTACCAGGAACTCAGGGCTCCGGGCTTCTCAAGCATCCAAGGTGGGGCCTCCCACTGCCAAGGTGATGACTGCTGTGTGCTTTTGCAAAGAACATCATCCTGAGCTTTGTGTGTTTTTGTCTGTTTTGGTGTTGCTATTGGAAAGGCCCATCTGTCTGTCTTCATTCAGCCCTTTAGTGGGTATTCGTGAGTCCTTCTCTGTGCCAGATGCAGTGTGAGGTGCTCAGTTTACAGTGGGTAACAACAGATCAGACATGGTCTGTGTGAGGGGGTTGTAGAGACATGGTCTCTGAAGTCCCACAAAATCCACATACCTGAAAGTGGGGCAGGTTCTCTGGACTTGGGAGGCCCCAACTTCTCCATGCTTCTCACTGTGTGCAAGGGTACAGCCTGCTCAGACCCACCCAGGGGCCCCCATATTTCCCTAGCTGAAGGAGGAGTAGGCCATTGTTCCATTCCCACCCAGCCCCCAAAGCCTGGAGTCTCCACCAGGAAGGTCAGCCTCTAATGGGACCACCCTATCAGCACATTAGCAATGCTGGAGTCAATTTTATTTTATTTTTATTTAAAATATATGCCATCCTTCCACCCTGCCCAAAATAGACATTGTGTCTGTGTTACAGCCTACTGATGGTCATTATGGAAACTTCTAGAATCTTAGTTTTTGTCTTAAATAGGACAGGATGAATTTGCACTTGGGAATTTTCAGAACTCAAACAACAAGCTTGTCCTCATTAATTACCAGCTCTCTTTGAGTAAAAGGTATTTCATTTTTGAAAGAAAATGAGCCTAAATGCCGGGTACCATTCAAGCTTTATTAAAGGAAGAAAAACCTGCTGGGCTGAGCTCAAAATGGTGGGACAGGCAGCTAGAAGGGGCACATACACTTATATGGGCTGGTGGGCATGAAAAACACAGGTGGGGAGGGGAAGGGGTGCTGGTGTGTGGGATCCAGTCTTGACAATTGGTGCAGGTGTGGTGGGTAAGGGTGACGTAGTCAAGATGGAAGGTACCTCCAGGCAGGAATGGAAGGGTCCTTTGTCTGGGAAACCATGAGGTAGAGGATTTCTATGTTTAGGGAAACCACGAGGTAGGGTAAAAGACTGGTGGCCATCTTGTACTCAGTATGGCACCAGTCATGTCCGTGATGACGTTAATCATGTCCAAGGTGACGTGACCGTGTCCAAAATGGTGCCAGCCTCGTCCAAGATCTATCAATTTTCTCAAGTTCCCTCTCCTTGTGCTGACTTCTGCTGGCCTTGTCTCTTTGTTCCCTCATCCCCCCTTAGGTCACACAATGGTTTCCTTGTGGCATCCCTGCCTGCTCTAATTTCCTGGGCGGGACTCTCTTCCCTGAAGCAAGCCCTGCTGTCCAAAGCTCCCCTGCTCTGCTTCTGCTTGGTTCTCTGAGAGCAGATGTCCACTGTTCCTGGGAACGGTTCTTCTATCAGAACAGGAATGTGCTTGTCTTCAGAAGGTGTCCTCTCTCAGGTCCGACTCCTCACATCTGGCTTCCGCTTCTCATTAAGTCTTGGCCCCCTTCTTTCCTGAAGCAAAAGGGTCATTTCCATTAGGTGTAGGTGGGTCGGCGTAGGTGAGGAGGGGTTTAAAGTATAATGCCCTCCAAATTGAGAAGGTACTTTGAGACCAAAGAAGGAAGTGGGCAGGTCCATCTGGTAATCAGAGATATTTATTAATCAGGTAACTTACAGATAATAAAGCTGGATGCAGTGAAGAATCAGAAGTTGGCAGATGAGAGATCTCACAACTCTGCAGGCTAAACAATGTTTAGATAGCATTAGCCTCTGTTACTAAGAATAACTTCAAGGAAACATCTTAAGAAAAATAAGGTAATAACATTATTCACCAGGTGTCTTGTGATCCATTAAGTGGGGGGTCTTGTGAAGTTTGTGCTCAGACCACTGATGACATCTGATGTAATAAATCACTCACTTCCTAAAGCCTGTGTTCCTTTTACAGCTTGCCCTCAGGTTAAGGTGTAACTGGTCAGTGAGACAAAGGAATGAAGTTAAGCAGGAGTCAACATGAGAAAGCAGGACACAAAATGGCATTGGTCTTATTCACTCTGTAACACAGCCCTTAATCCTCTTAACCCAGGGATGAGACAGGGAAAAACAATTCTCCCAGTTTTAGTTTGAATAAAAGCAGGCAGGACTCCCAGTTTCAGCAGTGTATTAGTTTCTTGTGGCTGCTGTAACAAATTACAACAAACTGGGTGGCTTAAGACAACACATTTATTGTCCCACAGTTTCAGACTCCAGGAGTCTAAAATCAAAGCATTAGAGGGACTCTCTGGAGGTTCTAGGGGAGAATCCTTTCTACCTCTTCCAGCTTTGGGGGCTGCTGGTGTTCCTTGGCTCATGGCTGCATCACTCCAGTCCCTATCTCTGTGGCCTCCTCCTCTGTGTGTTATCAAATCTCCTTCTGCCTCTATCTTATAAGGAAACTATGATTGCATTTAGGGTCCTCCTGTATAATCCAGGGTAATATGCTCATCTGAAGATCATTAACTTAATCACACATGCAAAGTCTTTGCCATACGAGTAACTTTCACAGACTCCAGGATTAAGACCTCACATGTTTGGGGGCCATTATCAGTTTACCATGGTCCTATGACTAGGCTGGGACCATAGATCCCTAGGGCAGAGGCTCTACAATGCCCCATCTGGGTGACACATCTACCCACAGGACGGAGGATCAGGCTCTGACTTGCAGAAGTGAGGGCACCTCCCTGCATGTGAGGGGTGGTTGTGAGCTGACAGTCTGTTTTTCATCTCCCATCATTACCATTTAGACAGGAACATACAATTTTCAGAGAATTCTGCACACACTGTGCACTTGACCTCATTATCAATGTTGAGGAGTCATTACTGATATTATCTCCATTTTTTTTTCATCTGGCTGGTCTAGGGATCTGAACCCTTGACTTTGGTGTTATAACACCATATTCTAACCAGGAAAGCTAACTGGCCAGCCCTATTATCTCCATTGTTTTATGGGGAGATTACCTTAGGGGTCAGCCTCTTGCTCAATCTCACATGGAAGACTGCTCTGAGGGGACTGGCCACCCTGGTGGATGCATGGTGACTGGGAAGCTGTCTGACCTGGCAGGGGCTCTGCAGGAAGGGCTGGCGAAGGGAAGGTGGGAAGTGGCTGGTTCTGTTTCGAGAAGCTGGTTGTGGCTGCTGCTTCCTCCTTGTTCTCTGGGAAGGCCCCTGCTGGAAGAGTATGGTGGCTTCCCTGCATGATCATAAAATTCCCCAGACACCACATCCTTCCACACTGGAAGCCACGCTGACTCCTGTTGCTAACACTTTATTAGTGTATTATGCAGACTAGGCTAGCCAGGTGGTAAAAATGAAAAACAACACAAATCAGTTTGCAGAGTGCCAGGGAGCCTATCCTGCCCTCCTCCCTAAGGGGGATTTGGGTTCTGGGTGACTTCCCTCTCAAGTATCCACCATCCCAGGGCTCAAGGTCACCTTGGTGACACTCCTCTGTACACAAAGGAAGACAGGTTGTGCAGTATGGTTTTGGCAGGCTGGAAGTGTGGAAGATCACTTCTGCCTTCATTCTACCAGCCAGAGCCCAGTTACATGGTCTTAACCCAACTGCAGTGAGACTGGAAATGGGTCTGGAGGAAGAAATGGGGACTGGTGAGCTCCCAGTTTCCTCTCTGGGCTGGATACTACCTTGTCTTGGACATGGCCACAGAACAGGTGCCATGAACTGATTTGGGCTGGGTGATGACTGATTCTTTTATTCTAATTCTAATTATTCTAATACAGATTCTGCTGCCACATCACTGCAGGGCCATGGCAGATCCAGGCAGAGCTGCCTTCATGGGCATGTGACCTGGGCAGTTGCACAGGTCCTGCACTCAGAAGGCACTTGGTTTAGTGCTCTGCGGTCACTGTCTTGATATCTGTAATAATTTTGAACAAAGGAGCCTGTATTTTCATTTTACACTGGGCCATGCAAGTTATGTAGCTGATCCTGAAGCTTATATAACGTGGGGGTCCACTGCGCAGGGGCGTGTGCGGAAAGCACCCTGTACCTTTAGTTCCCCCCGCTTCCAGGTCTAGCTCTGGGCCCTGGAATTGGGTAAGCCTTGTTCTCAAGGGTGGGGGCATGGGAGGTGCATGTTTCCCTCCAGGAGCTGGGTCTCAGGAGAGCGCAGCACAGGTCTCAGGGGAATGAGAAGGAGGAGCATGCAGGTTGGCTCTGTCACCCCCACCCATGGACCAAGGGGGATCTGCTCCACAGGGGCCTTCTTCCTCCAGCCCCAGAAATGCACCATCTTTTTTCAGCCCCTTCCATCATCTGGCATCCTGTGATGGAGTTCCCTGGCCAGGTGCCCTTTGGAGGTTGGACCCTCCCTTGGATGCTAAGGCCTTTCCTTTCTTGGCTGTGGAGATTTTCTCATGCCCTCAGGTGGCATGTGAGTGAGAGGAAGGCCCAGCTTGCCACCTGTCTATATGTTCAGAAGCTGTGCTGTGCATTAGCATAACTGACCCCAAGACATTTCCACTTTTCCAATCTAACCTGCTTTGCCACTTATACCAGTTCCCAAATGGAGGGATGAGGGTGCTCACAAGCATCCATGGCCCCTCTTGCCAGTTCTCTCTTCTGTGAAGTGGACCAACTGCAAACCTGGTGAAGGAAACTCTTCACTGTCAAAGCCCCTGGCATTAATGACTATCAAGGTGTCATCAGCCTCCGTTGCTGCTAACCCTGAGGGGTGGGGTCTGTGGCTGCATTTCAGGAGAAAATCAGCTGGTGCTGTGCTGTGCACACACTGAACGTCAACATGCAGAACAGCCCAAGGCCCTGGTTACAATGGAGGCAAAACTTCTCAGTCACCCTGCCATGGCTCCAAAGGCCACCCATTGCGACCTACACCAGGGGCTGTGGGAAGTTCAACAGGAAGAGCCATGCCTTTTATTTTCAAGAAAGAGGAGTAACTACTTTTGCAAAATGACGACAGAAGTCCAGAAACAAAGTAAGGAGCTTTCAAGCTATGTGTACAACTTTGGTTTTCAAAGTGAAGCATGCCATCATTAAGAGTTTAATTAGAGGTGAATTATAAATAATGGCAAACGAGATATGGCATGAGAATTTCAGAAATGTGTCCAGGTGTGTGGGTGTGCTGATCCGTTGGAATCTCCATAGACACTCCCAGGAGGGTCTAAGTTGCCATCTCAGTAAAGCTGCTCTGGGCCCCAGGAGCTGACCTGGTGATCTTCTGTGGGACATGTGAAGACACAACCACAGGCATAAAAGGGAAACATTATTGGCTTGTTTTCCATTTTCAAAACTTGAAAGTTTATTTCTATGTTTGTTTCGTTGATGTTGTTGAATGAAAATGCTTAGGAGTATAAATTCAATAAAGTTCAGATTTTTGTGTTTTTTATTTGTGTTCGGATTTTTCTTGCCCATTGTTTGCCACATGAGAGGCATAACGAATCTTATTTTTTTTATTTATTTATCTCATTGTGCTTTAAAACAGATCTCACTTCAAATAAGTGAAGAAAAGACTACACTGGACTGCAGGCCTTCTCAGAACTGTTAAAATGTAAATTTGCTATGCGAATTACCAACAGGGTAAAATGTTTTTGCAATGTTTTCTGAACAGATTTCATTCTTTGGGGGGTTCCTATAAATAATACACAGATCCAGGTACAGAACAGTGGAGCCTATAGTGACATGGGAGTGAATTTGAGTGGCCTTCTTCACAATGCAGCATAGAGAGTCTGGGGTGGGCCCACAGGTTGGGGGGAACTGTTAAGCTGCTTCTTCCTCCTGCTGCTGCAAAGTCAATTTAGTGCCCAAATGTCTCCTTGAGGAATTCATAGTTGCAAATCCTTTCCTGTCATTCTGACCATGTGCCCTCTTCCCTCCTGGGCTCTGTCAGACAGTTAATGTCACAGAACCTTGAGCTGCTCCAAACTCCAAAGGGAGAGGAGGGAAGCACTGCTGAAACCCACCTCTCCTCTTCATACCTTGTATTTAGTATGAATCTTCCCCTCCAGCTCTGCCAGTCCTGAGCAGAAGGTTCCCCCAACGTTTTTGTGAATCAAGGGAGCAATCCATACTCCTACATCTTTCTGAGAGTGGGCTCTGGCTCCTGCTCCTGACAGGACCAACAAAACCCTCTGTCCATCAATCTCCAGAGAGGTTTACATTAATCCCCAAGTAGGAGCTGCTGACTTCGGCCTCTCTCTGCCCCAAAATATTTTGAAATAAAAACAAAGTCTGGTGAGTCTTGTACTCTGGGGATCATGCAACTTCCTCTTTGGGCCAACAGGAAAACTTGAGATGCTACGACAGAGAGCTAAGATATTAGACAAAGCATAACTATGTTGTGGGGATAGGGAGAAAGAGATGGCCCATTACTATCAACCCTTGACAGTTCTGGAAACAAAAACAGATTAATTCACCATGAATTATTTACCACATAGAGACTATTAGAATAAACTAACTAGCCTATCAACTGACTAACCAACCAACTAAACTACCAATCCGCCTACCATACAATAAGCCAACAAGCCTATCTAACAACCAACAAACAATTAACAAACCTACCAAGCAACCTACCAAATAACAAACCAACCCACCAACCAACAAAACTACCTATAAGACAACCAACAAAACAACCTACCAGCCAATCACTTAAAACCAACCAACCAACCAATCAACAAAACTACCAACCAAACTCCAAACAAACCAACCTACCAACAGTGACCCAGCCAACCACACTGCTAATCAACATAAAAACCAACCATCCAACCAACCTACCTAGCAACAAGTCAATGAACCTACCTACCAACCAACCAAATAACCTACTAACCAACCAGACAAACAACCAGCCTACCAACTATCCGACCAATGGACCAACCCACCAACTCACCTCCAAAAAATTTAGAATTTAGCAATCTTCCATTTTTTTATAAGATGTTAGACTGAAATTTTTCTTGTCTTGATTGACCAAACAAATACAATTTAGGAGCAAATTCCTAGAACTTTGTAGACACTCTGTGTCTTTGTATTTCCTAGAGATGACACTTTATAAAAATACTTTAATAATTTAGATTTCCAAATCCTGGCATGATAAATTTAACTGATGCTTGGATGTGTGGTGAGACTTCTCTTTTGACATCCATGATACTTAATGAAATTCATAAAACTCAATTTAAGTTGAAACCGGAGTTTTGTCTTGAGACATATTTCGATGAGAATCTAAGTCTAATTCCCTGGCAATTAAAAACTATTTTCTCCAGAACTAAGATCTGTTTTCACTTCTCTGTTCCATTTTTAAGGGGCTTTGCTAATGAGGGGAGAGCCTGCTTTTTCCATTATCCCAATGTCCTTTAAATTGCAAAGTTTCTGTTTTCTCCAGGTGGCAACTAAACAATTTGGGTATCTCATTATCAGCTTTCCTCCTTTGGGCATTATGTGTTGGATGGTTTGTTGTTTCATGGACTGGCCTCTGAAACTTAATTTTCTGTTGCATAGAATGTGTCATTGGAAAATTTTAACCACCCATGAATATTGTTATTCATTGAAACTCAAAATTATTTTCTTCTTCATTCATCATAACTTCTACAAAGATTTCAGAAAAAATTAAAAGTGGGCAAATGAGTTGTTTTGTGAATGCTTTATGCTTTTCCTGTTTTATGGCATTCATTTTCTTGTCAAATGTGGTAAACGATTGAATGAGTAGGTTTTATATTAGCCTTTTATCACTCAGTGAACTATTTTACTCTTTCATAGCCTCTCTTATGGTGTCTTGGTGGTTCATTTAGCTGAAATGAGATGTTAACTAAAAATAAGTTGACACAGAAGTTAAAGGGAATTTATTTGGGAAACACAGACTTACAATTTGGGTACACTGAATCAGGGCAGCCCTGAGTAGTGTCCTAAAAGCCAAGCACAGGAGAGGTTTTTCATAGATTATTTCTACAAAAAGTTGTTTTAAAAGGCAATTCATCGGCTAGGCCGAAACCCTAAATTGCAAACATTGATTGGTTAGTTAATTAGGTAATTCCTAGCTAAGAAATATTGAAGGCTGGTGAATACTGACTTCAGTTGCTTATTCAAGTCTATTTATCTGAACATTCTGTGATTTGAGATTTAGCAGGTGTGAGTGCAATCCTCTCACAGTCTCCTGACACCACTTTAGAAAGCCTTAGCCTTAGTTACTTTATTCTCTTTCACATTTCCCCCTTTTGGTAAAGATCTTTCTCCAGAAGGCACTGCAGGTCAATTGGCAAGTCTGATTTTTTTTCCCTTGTCACTGATGAGTCATGTCCCTCACTGGAGGTTCTCAAGGTCTAAGGGAGTGTAAGGATAGACTGTGCCTCATTTGAGTAACAAGGAAGTCTTGAGAGGAGAGATCTCAAGCCTGCTTAGGTCCCAAAAGATTCATCAGATCAAATGTCTTTTCTAAATCATAGATTTGATTAACAATGTTGAGCTTTTAAGCAGGCATTACTTTGTTAAAATGGTTATTTCTAAGCAAACTAGGGTTAGAGGTAACATAAGTAATTTAAATATTATGATAATAGCAACAATAAGCACAATATTGAGTAACAAAAGATGAAGACTGAATTTTAGCCACGTTCTGACTTTACAGGTTAAGTCAACTGAAGAGATTAAAAAGCCAAACATTTTAATGGTGGGTACTCTATTTAGCTATTTAGCATATGCACATGTTTTTCCAACTCAATCTTTACTTTTTCAGAAGTACCTACCTATCCAAGTGTAAAAGAAGGCAATGACTACAGTGCAAATGCCTCCTTGCTTGCTGAATATATAATCAAGGTAACTCTGTCGTGCAATGGAGTAGAAGGCATAAATCAAGAGCATAGAGAAAGCAACATATGAGAGGCAAAATATTTCAGGGAGTTTAATTATATACGGGACTGGTCCAGGGGTCTTGGATGAGCAGTCAATTTCAGCTGTCATCTGCTTCAATCCCAGGCCAGATTTAGCTGCAAATATTTGATTTTTTCTGAATTCCAGGGGGGTAGAAGATTTTTTAGTAGTAATCATGAGTCAATGCCTTTTAATTTGTCAGTTTAGGGATTGGTGAGGAGTACCTGATCTGGACCTTTTCATCAAGGTTGAAAAAAATTCTTTTGCAAATTCTCTTTCAATGTACAAAACCACCAGCCTGAAGGTTGTGGTGTTTGTTGTCTTCATCTCCATGGAACACCCTATGGAAAGAATGTTCTACCAGTGTATAGTTTTGGTTCATAGCCTTACTTATTCCCTTACAATACTAGAGACTGTCATCTTTAATTAATTCAATATTAGAGTATGGTGTTGTAACCCAATGTCAAGGATTTGCATTCCTGTACCAGCCAGCTCCAAAAAGAAAGAAGAAAAAAAGAACAAGGGGCTAAATGCATTGGTTGTTCGATGATAATTTTTAAAGGAGACAACATGTTTTTCAAAAAGTGTAGACCATAGGTTTACTAGGAATAGAGGAAGTGCCTTGGCCAGGGCAAAAATTTCTCCAATTGCTTTGATAAAGCCATTTGTTCTTTCCACTAATCCAGAATATTGGGGAATGCAGGCATAATAAAAATGCTGTAATATGGGTCAAACCTTGCAAATTTGTTTGTTGACATAGCCAGTAAAGTGAGTTTCTTGGTCACTATGTAACTCTGAACGTTTCACCCATGTAGGAATAATCTTCTAACAACAGTTTTGCAACAGCTGCGGTAGTGACATGCCCACAAGAAACTGCTTCTACCCAATGGGAAAACATACAAATCATAACAAAACATATTTATAACCTTGAGAAAGAAGTAGATAAACAAAATTCATTTGGCAAATCTCAAAGTGTTCATTAGGCAGGACAAAATGACCAGGAACTGCCTGAATTGTTTTTCCTGGGTTGAATTTTGGATAAATAATATAAGACGGTTGTTTCTCTTTGGCAGCCCATGAAATGTTTCTCCACCAATAATGTTTTATAAAACTTATAAGTTTATCATTTTCTCAATGAGTCATCTGATGTGTCAAGTAAAAGATTTTTAATAGATTCTGGCCATAGTGGTTTATTATTAAGGCCATACCATAAATTTCTCCTTCGGCAAAATGCAACTCTTGTCAATCCAGTTTTTCTTTATGTGGTACTTGAGATGGAGCACCTCGTTTGTTTATTTATTTGTTTGTTTGTTTGTTTACTTACTTATTTACTTATTTTTATTGGAATATTTATGAGATACAAAGCGAATTGTCACCCCTCGTGTCCATTATGTGAGGGCCAGATTCATACTGGGGTGTAGAGTTAGAGCTAGGGTCTGGAGCTCACAGGCCCCTCAAGCCCCTTCACAAACCCTTCAAATGCAGGTCTATGAGCTAGGTAACTGGACAAAAAGGTCCTTGGAGCCTTGATTGAAGAAAGAATAGTCTTATTAAGCACACACACACACATCTAGGAGCTAGGCAGTACAAAAAGAAACTCAGAAACTCAACTACCATAAGCAAAGTCCAAGGAGAAACAGAAACTGAGCAGCTGCCAGCAGAGTAAACATGCTCTATTTTTAGACGCAAGCACTCTGCCAGCCAGCCTGCTTCACAAACTGAAGAACACACAATAGCAGCAATCTAGAAAGATACATTGGTGCACGTGCACACTAACTCCACCCACACAACTTGTTTACAAGAAATGTAAAGGGAGCCTGACTAAATTATCCTATTTTCTGCACATGGGGGCATACCCATTACCAAAAATTTCTCTTGTACACCGTGTCTCCCACCCAATTATCCCCCAACCTAGCTGCCCCTCCCCCATTCCACCCCACTCTGCTTTGTACCCCTAGGAATGCTCCCTTCCTCTGTAAGACCAATGAGCTACTCTGGTCTTTCTCTCCTTCCTTCCTTTCTCTCTTAGCTCCCACATATGAGTGAGCACATATGGTATTTATCCCTCTGTGCTTTGTTTATTTCACTCAACATAAGTTTCTCCAGGTTCATCTATGTAGTTGCAAATGGAAGTTGCAAATTTCATTCTTTTTTATGGCAGAGTAGTTTTCCATGGTGTATATATACCACAGTTTCCTTATCCAATCATTCGTCAATGGACATTTAGGTTGGTTCCATGTCTTGGCTTTTGTAAACAGAGCTGCAATAAACATGGGAGTGCAGGTATCCCTTCAACATGATGAGCTCCATTCCTCTGGGTATATACCCAGAAGAGGGATTGCTGGATCATATGGAAGATCTGTCTGTAGTTGTCTGAAAAACCTCCATACTGTTCTCCATAGTGGTTGTACTAATTTACAGCCTCAACAACAGTGTAGAAGTGTTCCCTTCTCCTCACAGCCTCACCAGCATTTGTTATTCACCATCTTTTTGATTATAGCCAGTCTAACTGGGGTGAGGCTGTATCTAAATATAGTTTGAATTTGCATTTCCCTCATGACTAGTGATGTTGAGCATTTTTTTCATGTATCTGTTGGCCATTTGGATGTATGTCTTCCTTTGAAAAATGTCTATTCAGCTCCTTTTCCCATTTTTTAACTGGGTTATTTGGTTTTTTTACTGTATAATTGCTTGAGTTCTATGTATATTCTGGATATTAATCCCTTGTCAGATGTGCTTTTTTGTGACAATTGTAAATGTGCTTACTTTATTTATTTCTCTATCTGTAAATTCATTATTTGAGTATATAAATTGATTTGGGGGGCATTTATTTTACATCCTGCAACATTACTGAAGTTATTAACCAGGTCTAGGAGTTTTTTGGTAGAGTCTTTAGGTTTTTCTATATATAGTATCATATCATCTGCAAATACAGAAAGCTTGACTTCATCTTTCCAATCTGGATTCCCTTTATTTCTTTCTCTTGCCTGATTGCTCTGGCTAGTTCCTCTAGTACTATGCTAAATAGAAGTGGTGAGAGTGGGCATCCTTGTCTTGATCCTGTTCTTAAGAGAAAGGCCTTCAGTTTTTCCCCATTCAGAATGATACTGGTGGTGAGCCTGTCATAAGTGGCTTTTATTGTGTCGAGGTATTTTCCTTCTATACCTAATTTTTGGAGTCTTTATCATGAACGAATGTTCAATTTTGTCAAATGCTTTTTCAGCATCTATTGAATAATCATATGGTCTTTGTTTGATTGATATGATGTTTTTTTAAAATGTTGCTGTATCCTGATTGCTAATATTTTGTTGAGGATTTTAGCATCTAGGTTTATTGAGGATATTGGCTTATAATTTTCTTTTTTCATTGTGTCTTTATCTGGTTTTGGTATCAGAGTTATGTGGGCCTCATAGAATGAGTTTGAGAGAGTAGCGTCTGTTCCAATTGTTTGGAATAATTTGAGAATTGGTATTAACTCCTGTTTGAAAGTTTGGTAGAATTCAGCTGTAAAACCATCCAGACCCAGACTTTTCTTTATTGAAAGATTGCTAATGACTGCTTCAATCTCCTTGCTTGTTATTGGTCTGTTCAGCTTTTCTATCTCTTCTTGGATCAGTCTTGGTAGTTTGTAAGTGTCTAGAAACTAATCCATATCTTCCAGATGTTTGTATTTGTTGTTGTACAGTTGTTTATAACAGTCTCTAATGATTCTTTGTATTTCTGTGGTATTGGTTGTAATGTCTCCCTTTTCATTTCTGATTTTTGTTATTTGTGTCTTCTCTCTTCTTTTTTTCAGTTAACCAAGCTAATGGTTTCCTTATTTTATTTATCTTCTTGAAAAACCAACTTTTTGTTTTGTTAATATTTTCTATTGTTTTTTGGGTCTCTATTTCATTTAGTTCTGCTCTGATCTTAATTATTTCTTTCCATCTACTACCTTTAGGTTTGGATTGTTGTTGTTTTCCAAGTTCTTTGTGGCATAGTGTTAGGACGTTTATGTGAAGTCTTTCCATTCTTTTGATATAAGCATTTATTGCAATAAATTTGCCTCAGTACTGCTTTTGCAGTATCCCACAGGTTTTGGTGTGATGTATCTTTATTTTCTTTAGTTTGTAGAAATTTTTTGATATCCTGTTTAATTTCTTCTTGGACCCATAGGTCATTCACGAGCCTATTATTTAGTTTCCGTGTATTTGTATAGCTTCCAGAGTTTTGCTTATTGTTTATTTCCAATTTTAGAACATTGTGGTCTGAAAAGATAGTTAGAATGATTTTGATTTTTTAAAATTTGCTGAGACTAGATTCGTGATCTAATATGTGGTCCATCCTGAAGAATGTACCATGAGCTGATGAGAAGAAAGTGTATTCTTTAGTTGCTGGGTGAAATGTTCTGTATATATCTGCCAAGTCCAGTTCATTTAGTGTGTAGATTAAATCCTGTGTCTCTTTGTTGACTTGTTGCCTGTAAGACCTGTCCCATAGTGAAAGAGATGTGTTCAGATCACCCATTGTTAATGTATTAGGTCCTGTTTCTTTCTTTAGGTCTAAGAGTGTTTGCTTTATATATCTGAGTGCTCTAGTATTGGGTTCACACATGTTTATGATTGTTATGTCTTCTAGCTGGATAGATCCCTTTATCATTATATAGTGGCCTTCTTTGTCTCTTTTTATGTTTTTTGGTTTAAAGTCTATCTTGTCTGATGTAAGAATAGCTACTCCTGATTGGTTTTGGTTTCCATTTGCATGGTATATCTTTTTCCATCCCTTTACTTTTAGTCTATGTGTGTCTCTACAGATGAGGTGAGTCTCTTGAAGACAGCATATACTTGGGTCTAGCTTTTTAATCCAATCAGTCAGTCTGTGTCTTTTTAATGGGGAGTTTAGTCCATTCACATTTAGAGTAGTTATTGACAAGTGTTGCTTACCTCCTGTCATTTAATTGCTTCTTGTTTAGATGGTTTAGATTTTTTAAAATCATTATTTCCCCTTTTCTCTTCTTCAGTGTTAGTTGGGAATTTAAGGTGGAATTTAAGTTGGGAATTTAAGCTAAATCAATGGAATGATTTAGCTTCTTTCTCTTTCTCATTGGCAGATTTGTTTTAACTGTGGGTTTTGCTCTTTCTTTTGTATTTGTGATAGTGGTCACCACTATTCAGATTCCAAAAGAATGACTCCCTTGAGAATTTCTTGCAAGGCTGGTCATGTGGTGGTGAACTCTCACAACTTTTGTTTGTCTGGGAAATACACTATTTCTTCTTCATTTCTGAAAGAGAGTCTCGCTGGGTAAAGAATTATTGGCTGGTAGTTTTTTTCTTTTAGTATTTTGAATATATCATTCCACTTTCTTCTGGCCTGTAAGGTTTCGGTTGAGAAGTCTGCTGTTAGTTTGATGGGGGTTCCCCTATAAGTGAACTGATGTTTTTCTCTTGCTGCTTGTAGAATTCTCTCTTTGTCTTTGAGCTTTGCAAATTTAACTATAGTAAGACTGGATGAGGATTTTTTTGGGTTGACTCTGTTTGGGTAACTTTGAACTTCCTAGATCTCAAGGTCTGTACCTCGTCCTACACCTGGGAAGTTTTCTGTTACTATTTCCTTGATCAGGTTTTCAATACCTTTTCCTTTCTACTCCCCATCAGGAATACCTATGATTTGGATATTACAGCACTTGAGGTTGTCTGCTATCTCTCTTAGATTTTTCTCAGTATTTTAAATTCTTTTTCCTTTTTTTGTCTACCTGAGTTATTCCAAAAAGACTATCTTTAAGCTCTGAAATTCTTTCTTCTGCTTGCTCTACCCTGCTGCTCAAGCTGTTAGTTGTGTTTTTTATTTCATTGAGTGAATCTTTCATTTCTAGAAGTTCTGCTTCACTCTTTTTTATGGTATTAATCTCTTTGTAGGTTTCCTCTTTCATATTCTGGATATTTTTTCTTGTTTCATTGTGTTCTCTAATTAAGTCTTCCTTTATTTCTCCAAGTTTTCTTAAGATTATTGCTCAAAATTCTCTTTCAGACATTTCAAGAATTCCCTGTTCCATGAAGTCTGATTTTGGAGCATTACTGTATTCTTTAGGTGGTGTCATTTCTTCTTGTTTTTTTGCACTTCTAGTATTTTTCATTGATTTTTGGTCATTTGGTAGAGGATTTGCTTTTTCTATTACACTGAGATTATGTGTGGAGTGGCCCTGGTTTCTACTGTGGAAATGAATTGTCTTTGTTTGACAGTAGGTGTAGTGGTGATTATATTAAGCCATCTAGGATCCTGTTCCACAATCTTTGGTCATAGAATGAGCCCCTAGCACATGTGGTTCTGCTGGGCATACCTCAGCAGGTCAGACCCCATGGGCTGGTGTTCCCCCCTGGGTCTAAGGAGGGGGGAGGGGCCTCCTTTAGCCATGCAATTCCATCACTGCCTGCTCCTGGGCTCACCTCAATGCAGATAGGGGCATGGGATGGACTGGCATTCTCCCTCCTGGTTCCAAGGATAGGGAGGGGCACCTCTAGCTTCACAGTTCTTCCGCTGCTGCTACTGGGCTCACCTTGGCATGGTTGGGATGTGGGGCCGAGACTGAGCATCTTTAACAACTTCATTTAAATCCCTTTTTTTCAAGTAGGCAATGTTAGCTATAAGGATTTCAGTCTTAGTGGAACTCAAGGCACCTGCTTTTGCTGCATTATCAGCCATGTTTTTTCCTTTAGCTTCATCAAATTCCAATTCTGGAAGTTTTGCTTATAGCCAAGGAAAAGGAAAGTTGAATTGAATTTAATGTTATTGGGAAAAGTTTTTATTTTTATTTGGTTCCCTCTGGAGTGTAAAATTTCTATTTATCTCCAAAGCATACGAAAATTATGAACAACCCGAAAGGCATAATGATTATCAGTGTAAATACAAGGGAATTTCAAAAAAATGTGAAAAAATAGAATTAAAAGATAATACAAGTCTTTCCATGGACTTTTTGAAGTACCCTATTTTAAGTTTGACCCTTTTCCAGAATACAAGCTCTGGTTGAGGGCATACATTTCTTCTTATTGGGCCAAAGTAGCTGTTGGAAGTGGGACTGCTTTAACTACTTCAAAAAGGGTGGTAATGGCATATCTAGCACATTATTTTTTTATCTGTCATATATGATCCATCAGTGGGCCATGGATGTTCTGCATTTGGCATCAGGGTTCCTTGTAACTTAAGTCTAGTTTTTAGTAGCTGATCAGTTAGATTTAGACAGTCATGAGGTGTCTCAGCATTAGGTGGGGGGGGAGAATTGCTGTATCAGTATCATTGCAGTGAGAAAGAATCATATGAGAAGTCAACAGCAAGATCACATAAGAAGTGAATCTGCTTGCTTTTTTAAACATCTAAAGATGCTGAGTATGATGAGAGATGAGCAAATCTTCTATGGCATGAGAAATGTAGACAGAGAGGGGACAGCCTGTGACTATTTTTTCTGTAGATTTAGTTAAAGCCACAGTGGCTGATGTAGCTCTAATGCAGGTGATGTCCTTAGCTACTGAATCTAATTGCTGTTTATAGTAGCCAAGTGGTCTGTGTTGATTTCATGTATTTGGGTAAGAATCCTCCAAATTGTTTTCTTGTCTTTCAGGCAAAAAATAAAAAAGGGGAGCTGATAATTGGGGTGCCCCAAGACAGGAGGACTTAGAAGTTCTTTAATTGACAGAAGACAATACTGGCATTCTCTTCCCAGTTCAGGGAATCTGGCTTGTTAAATGTCAGAAGGGCATACAAGGGCTGAGCTGTCAAAAATATGTATATTAGGTATCCAGTTTTGGCAGTAACTTGTCACAGCCCAAATCCTCATAATTTTCTCTTAAGTCTGAGGTTGAGGAAAGTTAAAAATGTCTTTAAGTCTATCAGGATCCAAGAGAAATTCTTGGTTTAGTATCAAGTTTCCTAAATATATGACATAGTCCTGGGTAAATTGGAATTTTTCTCTGGAAACTTTACTATCTTTGTTGGCTAGAAATTTAAGGATCGACACTATCACATTCACAATCCTCTTCAGAAAGGAAACAAAAAAGATTATCACCAAACTGCAGGAGTTGACCATTGGTGGAAAGAAATGTCTGTTTAATCTGCCCTCAGTATCTATAAAAAGTAAGAGGGACTTTCAGTATACACTTAAGGCATTATCATCCAGGTATATTGTTGTCCTTCCCATGTCAATGCAAATAAAAATTGACTCTCAGCATCCACAGGGATGCCAAAAATCACTACAAAGGCTTATGACTATGAAAAATTTACTTTCTGTGGAGATGGATATCAAGAGGGCATGAAGATTTGGAACAATAGGATGTAAAATAATGACAATGTTATGAATAGCTCCTAGGTCTTCTACAAATCTCCATCCTTATCAATTAGGTTTTTTTTTTTTTTACAAGAAGGATAGGAATATTACATGGGCTACTGCAAGACATGATAAAGTTATTGTCTTTATATTATTCTATAATTGATTTAATTTCTGCAAGAGCTTCAGGGCTTATGGGGTATTGTCTAATGTTAGGAAAAAATTTGTTTTGGTTAATTAAATACATTAGGGAAAAATTTGTTTTGGTTAATTAAATACTCATGAGGAGGAAAATAAACCGATATAGTTTCTAACAGCTCAAGATTCTATTGTCCTGAGGTATTCCTTGCATCCATTAAAGTGCCCATCTGAGCAAACTGAAGGCTGTGAAAGAATTTTCTGTTTCTTTCAGCCAACACCTGAAGATAGGACCCCTGCATCCCAGCCTCTGTGGGAGGAAAGGACCCTAACTTCCACAGGCATCAGTTAACTTAGATGGGTTTCACATAGACCCGTCCACTTCCAACTTTTGTAAAATTTTATGCTCCTGACTCTAGAGAATCCCTGGTCCCCCTCTTTTCTTTCATACTCTCTCTAAAATTTTTAGTCTTTTCTGTACAAATTGAAGTTGAGTTCACTTCACTCTTTCTTCTAGTGCAATAGTATGTTACTGACAAAAATCTGTCTTTACCAATTTAACTAAAGTCTGGCTTTGTTTATCTCACAGTGGCTTCTTGCCACCTTTTCAGGGGTTGAGAAAGGTGTTTTTCTGGCTTACTTTGGAAATGCAGACATCTCCTGTCATGGTCATGGTTCCTGCTAAGTGTGTTGAAACCATGGTGCTAAACACTCCATCTGTAAGGAAAATTTAAATACCAATGATTAAGACCTAGCCTGTTTAATGTAAATATGTACATGTAGGCCCAGGTGTCCCTTGGCTATTGTTTGAGATAATATGCACACATGTGCCCAGGAGTTCCTTGGTGATTGTCTGATGTATTTGTGCATGTGCTCCCAGGTGTTCTTTTGTTATCGGATTCACAATGTATAGATGACACATAGCTTTGATCCATAGTGCTCTTGAGATGCCCCAGAAGACCACTAAGGCAGCTGCTGCTAGCTACCTGAGCTTGAATCTCAATAAAGCCTATTAATTTATACCCATGGCTCCCAGGATCTTTTTCCTATTACCTAGCTCATGGCCTGTGTGTGAGGGCTTTGTGAACCAGTCTGTACAATGGGTTCAAAGGATCTGTGATCCCTATCCCAACACCATATAATCCCCACATTTACAAACTTCCTTGCAAATTAGGGAGGTCCAGAGGATTCATTTTTGCCAAAGAATCACTTTCAGACAAAACACAGAAAAAACAGTGTTCAGCCTGAACCATACTCCAGAAGGAGCAGTGGTAAAAGGTCAAAGCAAGCAACAACCAAGTCCCCAATTGACTCTGTGGAACACCACACACATCTCACTGACCTGCACTTGATGGTGAGCAGGATGTTTTTCTCTTCTCTGAAGCCACTGAGATAAATAAGGTTGTTATTTTTTAATAAAGAGCAATAAAGTCAAATCAGGTGGGTCTTACTGTCTGTCCCAGCTTTCCAGACCATACAGAATGGAACATTGAGAAAGGAGAGTTAAAATGACAGAAGTGGGGGTTTGAAGAGATGCAGCCATAGGAATTTTCAGGACAGAGTCCTGAAGAGGAGGAAGCAGTGCAGACAGAGAGAGAAAGAGAGATCTCGATGTGTGCATATACTCTGCATGTGTGGATAAATACAGCCCCCCTCATGCATTGTGTGGGACAATAAATGTGTGCAAAGCATGAAGAGAGCAGTATTCCAAATGATCTATGGCTCACCTAACTAAATAACATAGAATCCATCTAGGCTTTGTCTTCTGCTCTCCTTCTGGAGTCAGCTCTTTTTGCTGAGCTCTGTCTGGGTACAGTGGGTATTGAATCTTCTCTAGGATTTCAGAGTGTTGCACTCTGCTGTTCTTTCCTCATCTCTCTCCTCTTGGTGCTTCTCCACCACCTTCTCCAGTCTGCAGGCTCTCTCTAATTCCTCTGTGCATGAAGCTGCCTTTTCCTGAGTCCTGGAAGACTTTGTGTGGGAGGACAAGCTTGCTGGAAGATCTGACATCTCCTGTGCTGTGGAATCTACATCCTGTCTGGTTTGAGGGTGGCTTTCTGCTGAGGTCTCCATTATTTTCTATGTGAAGGTGCTGGTATGTCTTTATACTTTTTGATGCTCCACCAACACATGGAGAAGAGAAGGCTGTATGACCAAAAAGGCCAATATTGGAGTAATGTGGCCACAGGCCAGTGGATGCCAGTAACCACCAAAACCCGAAATAGGTAAGAAATGGATTATTCCCTAGAACCTCTGGAGGGAGTGTCCCTGACACCACGTTGATATTAGGCCAGTGGCACCAATCTTGGAATTTTGTCATCTAGAACTGTGAGAGAATAAATTTCTGTTGTTTTAAGTAATTAAGTTTGTGAAAATTCCTTTTATTTATTTATTTATTTATTTATTTGTGATCGGTAAGGGGATTGTAACCCTTGGCTTGGTGTCGTCCGCACCACGCTCAACCAGTGAGTGCACCGGCCATCCCTATATAGGATCCGAACCCGCGCGGCCTCGGCGCCAGCGCCACTGTGTTCCCAGCACCGCACTCACCCGAGTGAGCCATGGGGTCGGTCAGCCCAAGTTTGTGATAATTTCTAACAGCAGCAATCGGAAACCACACTTCCTTGCAGCTTGGTTACTCATATGACCAAATTTGCATCAAGCAGATGTAGCCAACACTAAGAGATAGCTGTCAAAAGAGCAGTCAGATTCTCTAAAAACATGATTGAAGTTCTACAAACTATCCTGGGCTCAGCAACAGCAACAACAACTTGATCAGGCAGCTTCCTCATCCAGATTGAAGTGTTAATGTCTGGTGATTGTTTTCTTAACAGCAGCTCCCTTGAAACATGAGGCATACATTTTACTCTTTGTGTTTATCCTATTTAAACTGCATTGAATTCCTGGATGTGAGTAAACTTTTATTAGATGAATGCTTTTGGGAACATTTCAGTGACTTTAAATGGTTGTTTTTGTTTTATATAGTTTTTTTGTAATTTCATCAGTTCTGCTGGGGAATAGATCCGTAAAGCTTTTCACACTTGTAAGAATATAATCTAAGTGATTCATTTTCAGAAATAATTCAGGTCCAGCCCGAAAGTTGTCTGACTGGTCCAGCCCATTCCTGGGAGGTTGCTGAATAGATACAGTTCTCCTTGACCTCAGAATGAGTTACCTTAATTGTTTACTTCAAATGAGTAAAGTTGTCCTTGAGATGTTCATGAG
Source organism: Cynocephalus volans (assembly GCF_027409185.1). Taxonomy (NCBI): domain Eukaryota; kingdom Metazoa; phylum Chordata; class Mammalia; order Dermoptera; family Cynocephalidae; genus Cynocephalus; species Cynocephalus volans. The sequence goes on along the minus strand of NC_084474.1, from coordinate 97,632,677 downwards.
TTAACAGCCCTTTATTGTTCTCTTCATTTCCTAATGTTTCACCTTTCACAGGGTTTGGAGTGGGCCTTTTACACGGGCCTGTCCTGAGCCCTTGGACAAAGGAATTTCTTACAAGGGAGTAAAAAATTGGGGTAATCTTAGACATCATCTGCGAGGGTTGTGCACCCCAACCAATGAAGAGGTGGGGGCAGGGACTTGTGCACTAGGACATAAATTGCTTGCTACAGCCCTTTTCTGTGTGCTTGCCCATCAGACACCCAAACCTTGCAAGGCCATAATAAAAGTCTCGCTTTGCTGTACCTCGTTTCTCTGTGTCCATCCTTTGGCCTTGGACAGGTGAGGGTATTCTCACAACACTTTCATGATAAAAGCTAAGGATAAGAAGGAAATCTATAAAGCAGAAAAACTGAAAAAGAGAGGGCACCCCTTAAACTGAAACATTGTTCTTTGAAACTCTTAAATAAAAACCCTCATAAGATTAACAGCTGACTCCTCAACAGAAACAGTACAGGTTAGGAAGAAGCAGAATAACATATTTAATGTCCAAAGAAAAAAATTCTCTACAAGAACACTGTACCTGGGGCTGGCTGGTTAGGTCAGTTGGTTAGAGTGCAGTGCTGATAACACCAGGGTTCAGAGTTTGACCCCTGTACTGGCCAGCTGCTGGAAAAAAAGTACCACATCCAGCACAGCTATGTTTCAAAGATGAAGGTGTAATAATGACATACCCAGATTAACAAAACTGAGAAAAATTTGTTGCTGGAAGACCTGACAAAAAAGAAATATTCTTTATTTATTTTTTTATTATACATACATGTGCAGTACAATGTTGATTTTCAATAATTGTGTACAATATGTGATGGTTAGATCAGTATAGTTAGCTTATTTATCATTAGAATACACAATCACTCTTTGTGTCCATTGACCAATTCCTCATTAGCCCCCCGTACCCCTTTTCTACCTCTACTTTTCTAAAGTTTGATGTATTACTGTGATTGTTGTTTCTTTCTTTCTCTGTCTCTCTCTATTGTTCATTTGTTTATTTATGGATTCAGCTCCCAGTTATAAGTGAGAACATGCAGCATTTCTCTTTCTGTACCTGGGTTGTTTCACTTACAATAATTTTCTCCAGGCTCATCCACATTGCTGCAAATGGTAGAATTTCATTATTTTTTATGGCTGAGTAGCAGTCCATTGCATATATATATAACACAATTTCTTTATCCAGTCATCCATCAGTGGACATTTAGGGTTCCATCACCTAGCTATTGTACTTAGAGCTGCAGTAAACATGGGAGTACAGGTATCCATTTGAGTTGATGTTTTCCAATCCTCTGGATATATCCCCAGAAGTAGGATTGCTGGATCTTATGGAAGTTCTATCCGGAGTTGTTTAAGGAATCTCCATACTGTTCTCCATAATGGCTGTACTTATATGAGAAATATTTTTTTTTAAAGTTATTCAGGCTGGAAGCAAATAACTGCAGACAATTATTCACATTTACACAAAAAAACTCAGGGCACCAGTAAACATACATATGAAACTATAAAAAGCAGTATAAATTCAAATTGTTTTTTACATTTTTTGTTTAATTTAGAAAATAACTGCATGAAACTGTATATATACAATGCACTGTTCTTTCTGTAACACATAAAAATGTAATACATTCTCCAATAAGAGTACAAAAAAGAAGGGGAGAAGCAAAGTTGTACTGGGATGAGAAAGTGACTACAGATTGTTACCAAAACCCCAAAGGTCCATTTGCTCACTTCTCAATAGCCAATAATTGAGAGGCAAGTGTTGGTGTAAGGAAAGATAGCCTTTAATCAGGAAGTCGGCAGCTTGGGGAAATGCTGGACTCATGTCTCAAAGACCATCTCTGCTTCTTCTAGACTTGCCAAAGGGTTTTATATGGACAGGTGGTAGTGGGGCTGAATCATGGTGGTCTAAGCAGGGACACGCAGGCATAATCGTAAAATTGCAGATAAACATCAAAGAACGTCTCAGGTGAGAGCTAATTCATGGTGACCATCCTCCATGAAGTCAAGTTATGGATTCAGTTCCTGTTAACCTCAAAAAGATCTAGTTAGCAAGCTAATAGAGGATAGCCCCTGGGTTAGTAATTCATTTTATAATTACTCTGTGTGTGGTGTGAGCAAAAGAGATTATGTTCTAGCAATCATATGAACAAAAATCATTGTATTCTAATGTCCAGCTGCAAGCTATGCAGTTCAGATTACAAGAGTAAGAAAAAATTTTTTTTAATTTAGATGTTTAAAAAAATGGAGTCACTTCTGTTCAGTCTGTTACATGTTGGTAACTCAAATTTATAAATCAAATAAAGAGAACCATAAAATAATAAATAAGAAGGTTAATACAAAATAATCTCTAAATAGATACTTCTGCTTCTTTCTTCAGCTTCTTTAGTAGACATAAAATTATATACCATAATAATTATAGAAATCATTGTTAAATTTTAATGATTATAAATGTTATGTGTACAAAAATAATACCAAATAGAATATAGAGAAACATATAGAAGTATATATGGATATAAAGCTATATATACAGAATGTGTAGAGCTATATAGGGGCAATATTTCTATATCAGAATGGAAGTGTTAGTATGAATCTATAATGTTCTGATAAATTAAGATCATATGATAAGCCCAAGTACACTCACCAGAACAATATGTTAAAAATGGTGTAAAAAATTATTAAAGGCATTTAAATACTAAATTAGAAAACGTTTACTTATTGTAAAAAAAGAGTAATAAAGAAATAAAAAGATGTAAAAATAGAAAAAAAGTAAAATGTACACATAAATCCAATCATGTCAATAATAACATTAAATGTAAATTAATTAAACAATTTAATCAGCAGGTAGGGATGTTCAGACTGAATAAAAAGCAAGATTGAACTCTATACATCTATAGAAGTCACACTTCAGATTCAACAATACAAATAGAATAAAAGTAAAAGGACACCAATAGGTATAACATACAAACAGGAAGCTGAAGAAAGCTATACTAAAGTAGTTATACTAATATCAGACAAAACAGATCTTAAAACAAAAATGTTATTTGAGATAATAAGGGACATTTTATAACAATAAAATGGTCAATTCATCAGTAAGAAACAATATAAATACATATTTACCTAATAAAATATCATCAAAATACATGAAGCAAGGGCCGAGCCCGTGGCGCACTTGAGAGAGTACGGCACTGGGAGCGCAGCAGTGCTCCTGCCGTGGGTTTGGATCCTATATAAGGATGGCTGGTGCACTCACTGGCTGAGCGCGGTGCAGCCAGTCACAAAAAGGCAAAATAATAATAATAATACATGAAGCAAAAACTGACAGAAATAAAGATAGAAATTGAAAATTCAAAATGATGTTTAGAGACTTCAATACTCCTCTTTTGATAATTGATAGAAGCACTAGGCAGAAGAGCAAAAAGGAACAGAAGACACAAAAAACTTTATAGTACCTCTAGACTTGTGATAAATGTAAAAAACATTTCATCCAACAATAGCAGAATATACATTCTTCTTAATTGCACGTAAACATTCTTCAGGATAACCTCTAGACTAAGCCATTAAATAAATCAGAAAACATTTAAAAGAATGTAAATAATACACAGAATGTACCCCAATCCCAATCGAGTAAAAATGAAAATTAAAAATTAAAAGAAAGTTGGGAAATTCAAATACGTAGAATGGAATAACAGACTTCAAAATTATAATGGGGTAAAAGAAGAAATGCACTGGGATGATTGAAAATTAAAATACAATATAAAAAACTTATTGGCAGCTAAAGCAGTGCTTAAAGATAAATTTATACCTGTACATATGGTAGTAAAAAAGAATGATCTCAAATCAATAACTTAAGCTTTCATGTTAAGACACTGGAAGAAGAAAAGCAGACAAAATCTAAAGTAAGCAGAACAAGTAATAATTCAAGATTACAGCAGAAATAAATAAAATTGAGAATTTTTAAAAAAAGAGAATAACAATGAAACCCCAGCAGGTTAATAAAAGACAACAAAATTGGCAAAACTTTAGCTAAAGAGAGTAGACTCAAATAAATAAAAGCAGAAATTAAAGAGGGGGCATAACTACTAACCTTACAAAAATAAAAGAATATTTAGAGAATAATATGAACAATTGTTTGCCAATATAGTAGATAATTTAGATGAAATGGACAAATTCCTAAAAGCACATGAACTACCAAAACTAACTCATGAATAACATAAATAATCTGAATATACATTCCAGAAGTGATGAGATTTTATCAATACCATAATAAAACAAAACAAAAACAAACAGACAAAAACAAAAAAACTACAAAGCAAGAAAAGAAATTCAGTGCTGAATTCTACCAAATATTTGGTAATGATTTAATATCAAATTTTTCCAAACTTTCCAAAAAAATAGAAGCAGTAGAGACACTTTTCAATTCATTCTCAGACAGTATTACTATGATACTAAAACCCTACAAACATATCACAAGAAAGTAAAAATTCAGATCAATGTATTTTATGAATATAGAAGCAAAATCCTTCACAAAATACAAACAGAATCCAGCAACATATAAAAATAATTATATCCTATGACCAAGTTGGATTCATCCAAGAAACACAAAGTTTGTTACTAGCAAGAAATCACTTAATAAAGTACACAAATTAACACAATAATAAACAAAACCACATAACTATCTCAATAGATGCAGAAAACAAATTTGACCAAATGCAACATCTTCCATCTGATGAAATATTTAACAAAGAAGGAATAGAAGGAAAAATCTTCAAACTTATAAAGTGCATATGAAAATCCACAGCTAACATTATCCTTAAAGGTGAAAGCCTGTATACTTATGTCCTAAGATTAGAAACAAGATAAATATATCCACATTTATCACATTTATCCATCATTGTACTGAAGGTACTAGCCAGGACAATTTGGCAACAGAAATAAATAAAAGGTTTCCAGAATGTAAAGGAAGAACTGCAATTATCTTCATTTATAAATGATATAATTTTATGTTTAGAAAAATATAAGAAATTCACTAAAAACTATTACAACTAATAAACAACTTCTGAAATGGCAGAATGCAAGATTAATATGTGAAAATCAATCATATTTCTGTCCACAATAAAAAAATCCAAAAGTAAAATTAAGAAACCCATTTTGATTACAATACAGTAAAAAGGAAAATCTTAGAAATAACTTTAACACAAGAAATGTAAAGTTGAATACTGAAAACTACAATGCATGGATGGTGTTTGAAATCCCTAGATATCCTCCCTGAACCTCTTGTCCTTGGCACTCAGAACTTTACCTTCACAGGGAGAAAAAAAAAGGATTGAATTTTTTGGCCTTTATACTGTTAAAGGTGGGCTCAGGGTGTGGTGTACACATTCAAAAGTGTATGACTGTCTCCCCTTTTATAGATAAAAGACTGAGGCCAACAAAGAGAAGAAATGATAATCCATACCCTAGAGGGCAAAGTTCCAAGCACCTATTCCCTTCACCAAACTGTTACCAGGCTCAGGTCTGGCTGCCTGCCCCCTTGAGAAGGAGGGGAAAAAACCCCAAAACTCAGAAGTCAAATGGTTGGTGTTAGAAAAGCAGACGTAGGCTTTGCCATCTCAAAGACTTAGGTTTACTGAGGGGTTTTAAATGAGAGGCTGAGGAAATGGAATGTGGGAGGAGAAAAGCAAGTGAGAAAGAGATGTGACCAGGGAGGGTCAATTTCTATGGATCTCACCAAAGCCTCATATGGTTTCTGTTCTCATCTTTGCTGTTATCTCAGGACACTGCAAGATTTTGTTTTGCAACCGTGTACTTTGTCTGGGTCAGTCACTTGGCCTTGATCATTTCTCAAGTCTACAAGTCTCAAAGAACTACTAGCTTTGCAAAGCACTACTTAGCTTCTCAGCCTTGTTTTCCTATTTAGCAAGCAAGATAAGAAAGTCAGGGGATCATAAGAAAGAGTGGAGAGCAAAAAAAATGTTATCCTTTTAAAAATCTGCCACCACCCAGAGCACCCCACAGCTCAGGCAGTTTTAGGTCCCAACATGACTTCAGTCTTGCTCACTCCAACACAACCCCTGCCTATCATCATGTATTCAAAAGATTCACCACAGATCATAACAATAGATGTTTAAGAGAGAGGTTTGGGATCCATGAGTCTGAGAAGTGAGGCTAGAGATTCAGAAAAAGCTGTGGAGAAATCAAGACTGAGTCCCTAAATTTGCAGAATAGAGTCCCTGGGAGGCAGCTGTGGAATCAAAAAAGATACCAGATTTTGAACATGGGAGGGCGTGCATTAGAAAAGAGAAAGACAGAGGTAAGACTTGAGTAAGAGTCATGCCTATCGTGTCTTGACATCCACTCATACACAAACTTCACCTTCTTTTTACTTCACACCATTCCACCACTCAAGGCCACATCAACACTGATCACTCAAATCAGGCATTTCCATTTTTAAAGAGGAACTTCAGTGGCAGCGTGAACCCTGAGAAACTCTGGTGCAGAACTGCTTTCCCGGTCTGTGGCAGAAACAAGAAAAGGAAAGGCAAATTTCAGGTCCTTCTCATAAAAAATAAAATAATACATAGATAAAGATCTGATTGATAGATGGAGGGAACTTGAGAATTTCTGGATAGATAGTTATCAGACACTGGAAGTGTAAATTGGCACAAGGATTGTGGAGGGCACATAACGTATGGCCCTGCTATTTTATTTCAGAATATATACTAAAACAATTTTTCCAACTGTGTAATATAATCCATAGAAGACTTAGAAATTAGTTTGGTAGGTGAGAACAAACATCTTTTAATAGGTTGAAAGAGAGCTAATATATTAATTTCTTGTTAACAAATTTAAAGTAAAATATAGGCATAAGTTTTTTACACTTTATTATGCATCTATAATAAAATAGACATCGGTTCTATATCATTAATAACTATATCAGAACTTTTTTAAAAGTTACTTATTAATATCACTAATGAGTCCACATTTAAACATCCCTATATTCTAACAATGTCCCAGGTTGTCAAACCAGTATTTAATAAAAAAAAAAAATCAGAATTCCACATTGCCATTACATGGAAAGAGACCAGTCCTGATCTATCAGGTTCTGGTCTCCCAGTAAACAGATAGACTCTCTGTTGGGAAAATATACAAATATTTCTCCATTAGTTTCTAAGAGAGGAACACAGAGGTTTGTGCAAAATGTACCTGGACATCAAATGACATCACCTGTACAGGACAATAGAAAAGGCTTTTCTGGGTTCCTCTGTGCATGACACTCCACGTACTCTGGCCTTCGGGAAATGCAGCGTCTCCCTTCAATGAAGTGACCAGCACAGAACTATAAGAAGTGCTCTTCCGGGATTCTGTGCATGTGCAGCTCCACCCACTCCCACCATTTTCTGCTGGGGAGGTGCAGGCCTAGGGCTCTCCCCACGCTTCTTCTCAGGTTTACTGTTTAAATCCTACATCTTTGGTCTGGACAGGAGAATGAAAGAGGAACCTCAGGAACACGGGGACCCTGAGGAGGTGGGTGTCCCAGCAGTTGGTGCAGCAGAAATATGGGTGGACATCAGGTGGGTGGGGCCTGATGTACCAGTGTGAGCCGCAGGCCCTGTCTGGAGGGCGATAGTGGCCTGGCAGATTGGGGGCTGGGAAGGGGTGGGTGGAGCTGTGCTTTCAACAGTTGCTCTGTCTGAAGACTGCACTGCAGAAGGCCAGGTGCCCTGCTTCAGGTGTACAGAAGCAATTCCATAGGCTCCAGGGAAAGGGGTGGTAGAGCCCAAGATGGTGGTGGGATGGAGTGGGGGCAGGGCCTGCAGACGGCAGGTGGGAGGTGTGTGGGGAGTGTGCCTTCCAGCCCTGCCCTGACAGAGCCTGTTGCTGACCGATGGGACATCACTTTAGCCAGCCCTAATACAAGCATGTTAATGATACTGGTGAAATGCCTCCAGATTCCCAGACAAATAACAGAAATGTGTGCAGACTGAGCGTTACTCTGTGGCAGTTGTGTTGTGGGGTGTCTCGGTGTCTCTTCAGCAAGTGAAGTTTCTGGTCCTTCCTGGACTGTGTGCAGCCTGACTAGCACTCCTGGTTTACTGAAGTTTATACACTACCTAGTTCCAGGGACATTGACATCTCAGAGGGACATTGGAGTACTGAATGAGGGTCTGGTTTTCTTTAAAGAAGGTGTAACAAAGTTTGGAGGAAGGCACTAATAGATCTGCAACATAAGCAGGGCCATTTTAGACAAGCCCAAGTACAAAATGGCACTGTCCACCTCCTCCCCTCCCCTCCCCCATTCTCTTTTACAAGAAGCCTCATGGGTTCAGAGAAAATGAAACTTTCAGCATTTCCACATGTGCAGAACTCTCCATTCCATGACCTAACTCAATCCCTGCCCAGAATTATGTCACTCAGCTCCTGGTGCCAACATACCAATATAAGCTCCCACCACCCTAGGTTAGTGGCTGCCCTCCATTTTCAGGGCAGCCCTGGGCTGCCTGCCACTTTGAGCACAGCTCAGCAGATTCTTTTCCTTTAATAAAGCTTGAAAGTTACCCAGCATCTTGTCTCACCTTCTTTCATTATGGTGACAAAACCTGGGAAAGGTTTTGGCCAACATTGTTGGACGATCCCCACCTTGGTTGATTGGTCCTTGACTGCCCTTCCCAGATCTGCTGAAACTGGGTATATTTGGGACTCTCTCTCCTTTTGCTGTTTCAGACCAATGCATCCAACACAGGCCTCAATTCAGGGTGAGTCAGTGGGTCAGTCCTGTCTCATCTCCGGTTCCCCTGACTCGCTCTCTCTCTCGTTCTCAAAGCCCAGGTGCCCGGCCAAAGGAACTTTTCTCATGCCCCCAGCTATTGAAGGAATCTCCACTAGCTGGTCAGCAGCTTCTCACTCAAAGAGAAGATGCACACCAAGGAGGATACTCCTTGGCAGCATTCTTTTGCTACCAGGACTGCCTGTTCCCTTTCTCACCCTCTGCATGGGATCCCCACAATCCAAACCTCCACATTCCACTGTACTCTGTGATCTACACCTCTGGGCCATCTCCTTGCCAATTTCTTGGCCTCCAGGGAGATATTAAAACTTGAATGTCAGGGCCAGCCCCGTGGCGCACTCGGGAGAGTGCGGCGCTGGGAATGCAGTGATGCTCCCGCCGCGGGTTCGGATCCTATGTAGGAATGTCCGGTGCACTCACTGGCTGAGTGCCGGTCACAAAAAAGACAAAAAAAAAAAAAAACTTGAATGTCTTGTTACAGTGGATCCCAGTGGCCACAAGATGGAACTCTCAACTTAGACACTCACCAGAATGGCAAAAGCTGTAGAGATTCCTTTATGTTCAGGCTTTCTCCTATCTCTGAACGTGTGCTTCTCTCTGTCAAAACTCTCCTATGTCTCAAATTCTCCTAGCTCATGTTCAACCTCCCCTTCCAGACTTGTGTCAATCTTCTGATCTGTCAGACTACTCTGCTACCCATATGAGCCACCTCGACTACCTCTGTACCCTCCAAATCCTTCACCAGCCCCTCCACCTTTCCCTCTCACCACACCTGGCCTTGAGATGCTCATCCTCAGCCACTCATTCTCCTCCTTCATCAGATAACAACCCCTCCTCAGCTCTGGCTTTTTATAACCCTTCCATGAAGTGGCTGGGGCAGAAGGAATTGTCAGAGTCCATGTACAGGGAGCAGGTCTGGATGGCAGCTCAGATACATCCTCAAAATAATAGGTGGCCTGGGGGAGCCATTGCTGTTCCTTGTGTGGACACAATTTGGGACCACCAGGCCAGCCACAGGGATCGGGATCTCTGGGATAATATGATCACACACCTACTTCACAGCCTCCAAAATGCTACTCATAATTCAGTCAATTATGACAAGCTTAGAGAGATCACACAGAGATCCACTGAAAATCCCAGCGAGTTCCTAACCCACCTCTCTGAGGATTTACATGAATACACATATAGACTCAAACTCCCCTGCAGGCATGGCCCTTTTACACTCTCATTTCATTACCCAATCAGCCCCTGATATTCAAAAAACTACAAAAGAGATCAGGCCAAATACCAGCTCCTGGCTAATGCCATCCATGGCTCACATACTCCAAAGCTGACTTCCTTAACAGGCAACCCACCCAGAAACTTTTTCAAATGCAGTCAACTGGGTGACTTGGCACAGGCCTCTCATAACCCATCCTTATTGCAAATGGCCAGGTCACTGGGGGATTGAATGTGCCACTCACCAGAGAGGGAATAGTCCAGTCCCCAGCCTACAGCCTTAGGCTTTACAACCATCCCTACCAGAGCTTCTCAGCTTTGCCCAGGAGGAGGACTGATGATGCCCAGGGCCTGAGACCCCCACGGAGGTAGCCATTCATGAGCTCAGGGTAACATGCCTTGAGGCAGGTAAGCCAATCTCTTTTGTCATCGATACAGGTGCCACTTACTTTACCCTTCCTGAATATGCAGGACCTACAATGCTGTCCTCTATCACAGTAGTAGGGGTCACAGGATCAGAATACCAGCCAAGGATCACTCAACCCCTTTACTACACCCAATTTACACACAAATTTTTAATAATGCCTCAATGCCCAACCCCCCTACTGAAAATGGGACATTCCTTTCAAATACATTCTATTCTTACCCTAAACACTTTAACTCCAGCTACAATACTCCTGTTACAGGCCTCACCCAGACCTGGCCCCTGAGGCTTCCCCCTTCGCCTCCCCCTCCAACAAGGTTAATCCCTAGTATGGGATGCTTCTTTTCCCTCCATTGCTATGCACCTTCCCCCTATCCTTGTAAAATTGTGGAACCCCTCTTTGTTCCCTAATGTCCCAAAGTACCCCATTGCTAACAAACACCTAATAGGCTTAAAACTTGTCATACACAAACTCCTTTCTTCTCATGTCTCACTGCCTACCTACTCACCTTTTAATACACCCATCCTTCTGGTTATAAAGCCTAATGGCTCATACCATTTAGTACAGGAGTGATCCTGACACACGCCGTTCTGAACAACTTACTTGGACAGTACTACCTCAGGGGTTTTGGGATAGCCCCCACTTTTTTGGCCAGGCCTTAGCTCAAGACTTATCTGAACCTCCCCTAACCTCTAGCACTTTAATACAATATGTGGATGACCTCCTCCTTTGTAGCCCCTCCTATGAGAATTCATAGGCCCACACTGTTGCTCTCCTTAATTTCCTGGCCTCCAGGAGATATTGAGTGTCTCCAGCAAGGCCCAAATTTCTTCCCCTTCAGTTGCCTATTTGGGAGTCCACCTCACCCCCAACACAAGAGAAATAACGGTGGATCACAAAAGTTTAATTTCAGAACTCCCTACTCCTACCACAAAGTGTGAAATCCTTTCTTTCTTGGAGGTTGTGGGGTATATTTGCCTATGGACTCCTAACTTTGGTGTGCTGGCAAAGCCACTTTATGGGGCAGCCAAAGGGGGTCCTGCCATTCCTTTAGATCCCACAAAGCTCATTCATTCTCCCTTCCAGTGATTAAAAGCTGCTCTCCTCGCAGCACCAGCTCAATCTCTTCCAAACCTATCTCATCCTTTTATTCTGTACGTCACCAAAACCCAAGGATTGGAAGTCAGGGTTTTGGGACAAAAGGCAGGAGATATTTTGTCCCTGGTTACATAACTCTCTAAACAACTAGACACCACAGCTCTAGAATGGGCCGCCTGTTTAGGAGTTTTGGTGGCAGCTGCCCTTTTAGCACAAGAAAGCTCTAAACTAACTTTTGGACAACAAAGAGTCAAGACATTCTCAGCCATAAGGCCAAGTCAATTCTCTCCCTTTCCCGCTTACAACTTATTCACCTTTCTTTCATTAAGAATTCTCAGTTCTCCGTCAAACCTCGCTCTCTTTTAAATCCAACCACTCTCATCCCAAAACACTCATGACACTTAGAACCCAATTGCATGAATGCTTTAGACCTCTTTCTCAATCCATTTCCACACATATCCCTGCATCTCATTACGTGGTTCATAGATGGGAGCGCCACCTCCATGCCCACCCCCTGGGCAGGTTATACCAGTGTAAATCTAACACAAGCTATTGAGACTGCACAACTCCCAAAGGAGGTTGGGGTTATACACTGCAGAGGACACCAAACCTCCAACGACCTCATAGCCCAGGGAAGCCATCTGGCAGATCTAACTGCAAAACAGGCTGCTCAATCACCAGGCCCCCATTCTTCCTCACTGGCTCGGCTTTTTCTCATGGCCCCTATACACTTACTCCAATATACACCCCAAGAAATACAACACTTCCAACAGTTGGGGCACAGAGAAAGGACAACAGGTATACCCTCTCTACGTCCTCCCTACCACACAAGCTAAGCAAATCCTTTTAGATTTCCATAATTTAGTTCATATAGGCTATGAACTCCTACTATGTTTTCCTCAGCCGTTATGTTACTCTCCCCACATGGCCAAGTTACTAAAACAAATCACTCAAAACTGTCCTTTGCACATTCGTTGCTCCACTCCTTTCCCACCCACCAGGCCAGAGGATACACTCCGGGCCAGGATTGGCAAATTGGCTTTACTCACATGCCTCCCCACAAAAGGACATGCTATCTTCTAACCTTAGTACATACATTTTCAGGTCAGATTGAGACTTTTCCCTGCACTTCAGAGGATGCTACAGCAGTAACACATGCTCTCACCTCAGAAACCATCCCTCGTTTTGGCCTCCCCACCAGTCACTAACCTACAGGATGCCCACCACAATCCCACAGGCCTCAGCCCCCTCAAACTTATGTACGGTAGGCCCTTCACTCTCACACCTCTCCCATCCAGCTCATTGCCTTTAGACCATTATCTCCCTACTCTTTCGCTCATTAGGGATCTTCTTAGGGAACAGGCCAACCTTCTATTACCTCATCCTTTCCCCACCACCCCCTCAGACTTTAAACTGAGCCCAGGACAGCAAGTGTATATTAAAACCCGAATTCCAAAGCTCCTCTCGCCATGCTGGGAAGGGCCTTATATAGTACCTCTTGCCACCCTCATGGCAGTAAAAGTACTAACAAAGGCCCCCTGGGTATCACTTATCCTTGGTAAAACTAGAACCTGAGACTTTACCCCAAAATCTGTTAACACCAAGCCAGAGGGGTCCCTCTGCTCAACCCCAACCCAACATCTTCTTACACTTCATCCATTTTAGGACCCACAAAACTGAACATCTCCAGGACCTCTGCTCTTCCCCCAATCCCAGAAGAAGGATGATCTTTCCCCCGGCAATCATCCTCTCACTCTCACAGGCCCCCTCCACGTCCTTCACACAGGAGCTGCTCTAAGACTGGTCCCAACCTGCTATCATGGGTTTGCCATCATGGGACATGACAAGTATATGCCACCCCATGTCCCTAACTTTTATTATACTACCTGTTCTAGTACTTGCTACAGGATTAGCCAGTGTTGCCCCAAAAGAGTGTAACATAGGAAGATTTCTCCTGGCCTCCTTTACCTCCTAGCGGTAGGATGCTCCTTAGCAATGTCATTGTGACAATGTCCACTTTAAATTCTTTTGGCTCCTAACCCTTCACATCCTTCCCGTGTTTTTCCTCCTATCTCAAGCTCCCCCTTACCTGGAACATGGAGCATCCAGGTCTGCAGGAATGATGCAGTCCTCAGTGACTCAGACTGGTCCCCGAGTGACTCATCTGTCTCCCACTTCGTGAGAGAAACTTTTTGTGGTCACCACCCTCTCTGTCGATGCAGCCCGTAATGTTTCCACAAACATCTCTTCACTTTCCTCTAATCCCACCTCAGTGGGGACAGTCAGCATTATGCGGGGCCTGCCACACTCTGCCTCACTAACAGCAAATGCTACCACTCACCCCCTTCTCACCCATGCCCTAAAACCGGAATACATTTCCTTTGTAAAACTATCTTATTGTGTTCCCTGCCCCCTAACACGATTTCTTGCATATTCTTTTGGCTCTTCCCTGACATCACAGACAGACGGAGAGATGGAGATGGGACTGGGACTAACTTTGCCCTCCCTCAGGAAGTGCCCCCTGCTCCTGTAGGGCACTAATTGTACCCTTTCTTTTGGGGCAGGGGTCCTTCCTGCAACTGGACCCGGCATAGCAGGCCCTGCTACTGCCTCTTGATTCTATCAAAAACTCTCAGAAGAACTAAGCATAGACAGCATCTCCTCTCTCCAGTGACAGGTCACCTCACTTGTGACAGTTGCTTTACAGAATCTTTGGGCCCTTTACTTCCTTAGAGCTGAGAAGGAAGGCACCTGCCTCTTCTTGGGGGAGGAATGCTGTTATCATGTAAATGAGTCTGGGGCGATCCAAGACAACTTAAACCATTTCACTGAACCCTTAGATACCCTGGCTAATGCCCCTACTAGGACCCCTGACTGTGCTGGGACTCATCCTACCCTTTGGTCCCTGTCTCTTTTGGTGTTTCTCTTATTTCTTGCAGGAACATATACAGGCTTTCACCAACCAAAAGGTCACCAAATTATTCCTGCGAGGAGGACATCAGCCCCTCAGAATCAGCAACCCTTCCCCAGAGGAATACAGCCTCCTCACATGAAACCAATACTCTGCCACCTAATTGTTTTACCTGCCAACATAAATCTTTTATTTTTTCCATATCTTTGCCCATCTCCAGCAGGAAGTAGCTTCAGGAGAATGAGACCTCTGCCCCTTTCCCCTTTTTCCTACACTTAAAAGGCAGGAACAATAGATCTGCAACATAATTAGTGCCATTTTAGACAAGCCCAAGTACAAAATGGCGCTGTCCACCTCCTCCCCTCCCCTCCCCTCCCCCATTCTCTTTTACAAGAAGCCTCATGGTCTCAGAGAAAATGAAACTTTCAGCATTTCCACATGTGTAGAACTCTCCATTCCATGACCTAACTCAATCCCCACCCCAGAATTACATCACCCAGCTCTTGCTGCCAGCATACCAATATAAGCTCCCACCACCCTAGGTTAGTGGCTGCCCTCCATTTTCAGGGCAGCCCTGGGCTGCCTGCCACTTTGAGCACAGCTCAGCAGATTCTTTTCCTTTAATAAAGCTTGAATGGTACCCAGCATCTTGGCTCACTTTCTTTTAGGCACCTTATGAATAGGAATTTCACCTGAAATAATACCCCTATGGCTTGAACTCTCAGTAGCCTTCAGAGCAGAGATAAAACAGTCATGAAAAATGGAGATCCTAGCTTTGCACAGCCTAAGCCATTACTGTGAATACTCCTTTCAGTGTACGAGATCTAGTTGAAAACACTTCATTTAATAGCTATCAGAAACTGGGTGATAGTGGGAAGTTTGCACCATCTTTCAAAAGGGCGAGGTAAGCAACACATCCAGAAATCAACACGTAAAACTGGAAACTAAAAATCACATCTCTGCCTAGAAGTATGGACAGCTAACAGCATACCTGGGGATGAGGCAAAGGAAGGCCATGGATATTTCCTAGATGTTGATAACATTAAAGGGCATATTAAAATAAAATTTAAACATAACCATCCGAATCTGTGTAGGAGTAAATTTTCTATACTGTGAGGAGTGGATCTGTCAATGTAACTGTAGGTATGATAAGGTGAGGGGAAAATAATTGAAAAGCACATGGGAAAAGATGGCAAAGTTAATACAGAAGAAATGCAAAAGCTGAAGTCTTCAAGAGAAGGATACTTAATAAAATTTATCATTTATCATGATGTGAATCTTGAGTCTTTATATTAAATACACAAAACAATGGGAAAGGTGAACTTAACTAAGAAGATTGCCAAGGGCCTAGGAAATGTTACTTATTGGAGGCGGCTTGAAGGTGTGGTCTGGGTTGGAGGAATAACCTATCATACTTGAGAGGATCTGTCTACAGTGCTGTCTGAGCACACTCCCATCCCTTCAGTCTCCTTTCATTGATTGTTTCCTGAGCCTGAGCTCTCTTAAGCCTAATCTTTCAACAAATTTGGCATCTAGAGATAAACTAAAGCTCCCTCTAGTCTGATAGCTTTTGGGCTTGCCAAAATATTTCTACCTTAGTAAGAAGATGAAAAATACTGAATCTGAGATGTGACTGGCCCAGTGTCTCATGATGTTTATATATTATCCATCTGACTGGCTAGTGTTATCCATTTTGAATACTTAAGTCAAAAAAGTTCATTTGCTTTTGAGACTTTTTTTTGTTCATGAAGTCAGCTTAGAGCAAACATTTCTTTGAAATACCATACCTTAAACATTCCTATCCTTTTTATCCCCAACTATTTCTGTGGATTATGTGACCTCAAAGGATAAATAACAAATGTATTTCCCACTTAATGTCAGTAACCTGTTAATGAAAATCATAAATTCTGTAGGAAAATAATAGGAGCCTATTTCACATTACTTATAATAGTAAAATTTGACAGCATATAACTTCTATTCTAAACCAATGTCTTAAAATGTAATTAAAATACAGTATGATATTCATTTATGTGTAACAGATCCTTTTTATATTTTACGTTTTTAAAACAGACTTTCTTGTCAGTAAAACATAGTTTACTGATGTGCAAACAATTGCTTTTTATGATTCACATGGCCTCTGTTAGTGCCAGCAACCTCACTGAAGTCCGCCCAGTTGACATTCATTGTGATTTTCAAACTTCTGCATGATGTTGTGAAGTTCTATTGATTTTATTTATTATTTAATTTAAAACTTTCTTGTCCACATAATTTTGTTAATATTGAGTCTGGGGCCTTAGACGTATCATCAGTTAGCATTTGTTGTGTAAGAAACATCCAAAACTTAATTGCTTTATAAAAACCAACCATTATGTTTTTCTTGAGTTTCTATGGATATGTATTTTATGATTCATTCAGCTGGGCAGTTTTGGGGCTGGTGTTGCCTGGATTACAAATAGCCTTACCTGGTGCCTTGACTGAGACTTGTTGATTCAAGATGGCTTCACTCACATGTCCTGTGGTTTGTTCTGACTCTTGACTAGGCCCTGTGTCTTCAACAGATTAGCCCCAGGCTTCTTCACACTATGGACCATGTGTCCAACAGACAAGCACCAGTCGCCAATACTTTTCAAACCTGTCTGCATCACATTTTCTAATGTTCTCTTGGCCAACAAATCAAATGGAAAAGTCCAGTTCCTTGTGGGAGCATACTATACAAGGTCATATAGCCACCTCAAAGCATGAGCAGTTTGGAACATTTTTGTTCTTATGAAAGTATGGATGGTTTGGAACATTTCAATCTTTCTTTTCTATGAATATGATATAAAAAATGTTTTTAATTAAAAAATAAATCATTACATAGAAGGTTAAGTAAAAAATATAAATAAAGCAAGATTCTTGTGGTTGGTGTCCACACTTGCAGTAGACATCTGTGGTCCGTGTCTTTCTTTTTTCACCGTATCCACACCACCTATTCAGGTCCAACAAATCCTGTGGAGCTGGTCTCTGGCAATAGACATATGTTTGTGCCAGGCCTTAAAGTAATGCTCACCACTTGTATTCATATTCCCCTGAACAGAGCCCAGTTACCTGGTAGGCTACCTGTGTGTACAAGAGAAAAGAGAGTGGTTTTTGGACAACACATAGCCAGTCTCTGCCATAAAGACTTTCTACTCTGTGTAAAGTCTCTGATGCCTATTGAGGTGAGACTTCTGATGTTTCTGCATTTATTACAGTCATGCTTCCATGTTTGCAGATTCCACATGTGTGGATTTAACCAACCATGAGTCAAAAATATTTGACAAAAATGAAAAGTGAAAAATAATAATACAACAATAAAGTAATATTAAAAAAGAGCAACAGAATATAAGAACTATTTACATAGTATTTATGTTATATTCAGAATTATAAGCAATTTACGCAAGATGCAAATTATAAAGCAGGAAGTGCATAGGTTATACACAAATACTACACCATTTTATATTAGTGGCTTGAGGATCCACAAATTTTGGTATCCGCAGAGGGTCTTGAAACATATCCCCTGTGGTTACCGAAGGACAGCTATCCATTCCTAAGGGTTTACTTTTAGGAGAGTTCTCTAATGAATCCTGAGCTGTGACATCCAATGAAAGGTTTTTCCACATTTATTACATTTATGGGGCTTTCCTCCTGTGTGAATTTTCTGATGCTGACCCAGAGTATTTGGTGGAAGAAATTTCTAAGCAGCAAAACATTCAGGCTGAGTTATGGCAGAAAAGGCACGATGTAAAGCCATAATGTGTAATTAAAAGGGAAGCTGAGCATAAAGGTTTGGAAAATTTGCAGCCTGGCCCTGTGGTAGAGAATTAGCGAGCATTTTCAGGAGAAAAATGCAATGGTGCTATTAAGATTAGTACAAAAGAGAGGAATTATCAAGAGAAGGGGGGAATCCATGAAGGCATTGCAGAAGCCTCTGGGGCTAACTCTTCCATTACAGGCTCAGAGATCTTGGGAGACAAAATGTTCTTGGGGAACAGGACTGAGGCACCCTCCATGGGCTTGCTGCCCAGAGCCACCATAGGAAGCTGCTTCCAGCACCAGCACCCCAGCTGCTTTGGCTGTTCCAGCTATGGCTAAATTGGAGCAAGGTGTAGCTGGACCCACAGCTTTGGAAAGTACAAACCAGAAGACTTGGTGGCATCCACGTGGTGTTACATTTACAGGCTCACAGAATGCCAGAGTTATGGATGCTTGGGAGCCTCTGCCCCAATTTTCAAGGATGTATGGAAAAGTGGGGGACCATGGAAGAGATCTATCAGAGGGGAGGAGTCACCACATAAATCTTTCACTAGAATGATGCAGAGAGGAAATGTGGGGTCAGAGGTGCAGCAGAAAATCCCTATAAAGGCCATGCCTAGTGCAGCAGTGGGATCAGGACTGCCACAGGGACCCCAGAATTGTGAAGCTACCAAAGTGAAAGGCCAGCCTGGGAGAGATGAAGCATGGCCTCTGGCTGGGAAAGCAATAGGGGTGGAGCTGCCCCAGTCCTTGGGGAACCAACCTCCACACCAGCATGAAGAGGAAATGGAACATGGAGTCGAGGTTCATGATTCACCAGCTTTGATATTCGATTCCTGTCCTGCTTGGCTTCAGACTTATTTGGGACTTGTCACCCTTTTCTTATGTCCTATTTATCCCTTTCTGAATGGAAATAGGTAACCTATGATTGTCCCACCATTGTATCTTGGAAGTAGATAACTTGTTTGACTTCACAAATGGGACTTTGATCTTTGGACTTTTGAGTTGAAACAAGTTAAGACTTTGGGAATGGAATGAATGTACTTACCCATGTGAAAGAAATGAACTTTGGGGGGGTCAGGTGAGGAGTGCTGTGGATTGACTGAATTGTGTCCCACAAAGTTCATATATTAGAATCTTAATTACCACAATATCTCTTCAAGGTCGGAAATCCTTTTATGGTAGTTGAAAGGTGGGTCCTTGGAGAGGTGATTAGATTGTAGGACCATGCCATAGTGAGTGGATTAATAATGGTGTACAGGGGCATGGTTCTGAGACTTTAAAAGGAGGGCACATGATAGTGTGTCTCTCTCTCTGCTCCAACATTCTTTGCCATGTGAGACCCCTGCATTGCTGTAAATCCACCACCAAAGGAGACCCTCACCAGATGTATTCCTTGGACTTTGGAATTTCCAACCTCTGAAACTGTAAGCAAAAATATTTCATTTTCTTACAAATCCCCCAGTTCCAAGTATTTTGTTATGAGCAACAGAAATGGAATACAACTCTCAAACAGAAATCTGAGCATTTCAACATGAAAACCTTGGTTCACTTGGTCTTGGGATTCAGAATCCTGTTTCTCCTCCTAAGTCCAGGACCACCGCCTTCTCACTCCTGTGCTGGGACTTCCTCAGCTGCGTGATTTCTGATATGGTGGTACACACGTTTCACTCCTGGGCCTTTTATTTCACTTTTCTGTCAACCCCTAGCTGACCACTTCTGTAAGTATGACATTAGGTACCAGCTTTAGGCCACTGATTTCCAAATTTGTATCGGCAACAGTGATGTTCGTTCTCAAATCTATATTTTATATTCATATATGTATTATATGTCAAAATTGAAAAGTAGTTCATTTGAACTGAAGCTACACCAAAGTAAACACAATAATCTTTCTAAAACTGCCTTCTGTAAAAATTCTTCCTAATTTCTAATTCCCATTTTTCTCTCTTCTCACTTTGGTTAAATACTCCATATGAATTCAATACAATCAGTTAAAATATTTTCTTGTTTCTCTGGTCAGAATGTAAAGTCTATGAAAAAGGTACATTATTTAGATTATTTCTGTTATAAGAACGAGTAAAAAATCACAAGTGCTTATAACCTGCATGATAAAGACGTGTTAAAAGAATGAATGTATGAATAAAAGTCTGTGCTATGCTTTGAATGTTCCTCCAAAACTCATACTGAATATTGATCCCCATTGTAACTGTTAAGAGGGTGGGATATCCAGCTATGGTATTTGAAAAGTAGGGCTTTGGGGAGGTGATGGATAGGGAGGGCTAAACCCTCATGATGGATCGATCCATTAATGGATTAATAGCTTAATGATTTAATGGGTTGTAAGTAGGCTGGAGGCTGTATACAGAGATGAAGAAACCATGTGGACATGCCACTCCTGCTATGTGAAACCCGGTACCACCTCTGGTCTCTGCCAAGAGTCCCCACCAGGTAGAAGGCCCTCGCCAGATGCATCTCTTTGACCTTGGTCTTCTCAATCTCCAGACCTGTAAGAAATACATTTTGGTTCCTTATAAATTAGTAAGCATCAGCATCAGGTGTTCTATTTTAAGCAATGGAAAACAAATGGATAGTCTGAGAAACTATGGCCCCGAGAATGGAGGACACAGGGCAAGTGAGAATATTGAGAGAGTGAATAGCAAAAATAAATGTCAAAGGAGAAATGTAGGGATTTGATTTTAAGTATATATAAAAATGTATTCAGCAAAAGAGGAGGTGAAGGTATACATGTGAGAGCCTTCCTCAGAGATTATACAATGTATGTGTTTGATGCATGCAAACAAGCTGTTCTCAGATCTGGGAGCTGGAGAAAATAGTGTAAACAGCTGAACATGGCAAATATCCATTGGGATTTACACTTTCCAGCCTCCCTGCCATGTATGCACTAATTTACCAGGAAGGTTCTGGTTTGGGGATTCTTCTACACTCCATGACACTCACATTCTCCATGAAATGGAATTATAATTAAATAGCATTAATTGTAACTTAAAATGGCTTATTTGTTTACTAACAAAGAAAGTGTTGCTCCCAGGAGTTACTGGAAAGTAACTCACCCAATTACTCACCCAACGACACCAGGCTACTGGAGGCCTCCAGCACTATGTCCCTGTACAGGGTCCTCTAAGCAGTGTACAGGTCCTGTTACTCCTCCCAGAGAAATTCCACAACCATGACAAATGATACCAGTCCATGTAATTCCACATTTCTTCTCAAATTGAGCCACCAGCCCTGGGTCACAAAACAGAAACCTGAAAGTTCACACTTCTCTGTGTGCGTGTGTCTTACATGGATCTTACCTAAGATGCTCCTTCCTTGTCATCCACATGAGTGGAGGGGGAAAAAATCACAGTAGAAGTCTCCGTGGACTGGAATAACTTATTAGTTACTAAAATTTCTGTTACAAAGCTTACACTGTAGATCTAGAACCATTCTTCTTGCTAGGGGTGAGTATGAATAAAATTTTGTTTTTTCAAGAAGCTTATAATTTGATATGCAGACATAAGTAGAAATACATAGGAGAAATAATGTGGTAGATGAACTAATTCGGACACAGGTTCAATGTACACTGGAATAAAAAAGATGTAGAAAATATGGTTCTATTTTGTATTCAGTTTGCAGTTTGCTGAAATGCCAGAGATGTTTGGCTTTTCCATGTGAACACATTTTCTCATGAAAATGAAGTAACAGCAAATGTCCAGTCACAAGAGCAAAAAGAAAATCTTCCCCCATGTTAATGGAAGCACACATGGCACCATGTCTAGGTAAATGATTTGGGGTGGTGATAAGATATAAATACAATATTGAAGTAACTGATTACAAAGTAATTATGTATTTAAATATTTTACCTAGCTCAAACAACAAAATATTTTATGCACTTATTGGTGATTTTTATTTTCATATAAATTAAAAGCATTTATTCAGGCATTGCAAAACTTCCTTCCTACACACCAAAAGATTGATTGTGCCTACCCTAGGGTGAACACTGCAACTTCAAAATCCACAAAATATAAAAAATTAGGTCTTAAAAAAACAGGTAATTTACATGAGCAGGTCTGTATTTTCAGTCATTTACTAGGAGAATGCAGAAGGGCTGGAGAGAGAATTGGAGAGGAAGAAAACAGAGTGACAGACAAACTCCTACAGAAGGACACAGAGCAGTAAGCACACAGAAGAGGGAAGTAATCCTATAAAAGACAAAAGAAAAAGAATAAGCAAGAAAAAATGTGGTTGTGCCAATTTTGCACAACAAAACCAATTTATTGTGCAGAGAGTAAAAATGGAGTTTTACCCACAGGCTGTTTACCTGAATGCAGCTAGTTAGGTACTGGTGCAGTAAAGAAAAATTGAAAAAATAAAAGAAGAATATAATGGGCAGAAGTAATACAGACTTGACATGTGGACATATTTTGTTTGAAATATCTGTGGAAATGTCCAAATGTTAAATAGATTATGATTCCAGAGTTCAAGAGAGAGATGTAAGCTGAAGATACAAATCTGTGAAGTATCAGAATTTTGATACTACCTGAAGCCATGAGAGTAAATGAACTTAATATATTTGGGGAGGGGGACACAACAAAAAAACAAGTGTGCAGTCTGCAGAAACACTAAAGTTTAAAAACAGAGGAAAATAAATGACAGTAAAGCCTGAAAAAATTCTTCTGAGTTTATTTCACAAATAAAGAAAGCTCAGTTTTAAGAAGTCTACCAATGCAATTTATCATATCCATCGTGTTATAGAAAAAAATCCTCTGATAACCAATATAGACATCTAGAGTTTTTAGAAATACATTACAGGTTTTTAATTGTGTCACAAAAAAAGCTAGAAAGTCACACCTCATCCTAACAACAACTTAAAAGTTAAAGAGGCTGAAAAATCAACAACTCTTCTTGGATCACTAAGAGAGAAGAGGTTACAAGGTAAGCTGCAGACCCCAAGATTAGAGAGGCAGACAGGCAAGTACAGAGTCCTGGCTTACAGGAGCAGAGACTGACTAGCGGAAACCACTTTGGGAAGCTGTGCCTGTGCCGGAAAACCTAAAGTGTGACTGATAAGTTGCTGGAAGCTGTGCCTGTGCCGGAAAACCTAAAGTGTGACTGATAAGTTGCTGGAGGCTCAGTGTGGACAATACTGAGAGTTAAAAACTCCAGGGCAGCCCAGTTGTAGGTGGTCCCCCATTGTGAAATTTACCTCCAAGAGCTCAACACGGTTCCTGCAGAAAAGAGTAAAGAAAACTCTCTCTTGTTTCCACCTGTGATAGGGGGAAAAGAAAATCCTTTTGAAACCACTCAGTTCTTCTTAATAAGACACAGCCTCACGAGAAACTACTTAACCAGAGCCTAACCTGCTGTACCATTATCAGAGCCTAACTGACTTGGGTGAAGGAAAATACCCAACTCAAACCCACTCTAGGATTCTACATGGAAGAAGAGAACTATCCAATGTCAGCTTGCTCCAGCCGCCCTGTCTCATCTAAGGGAAAAAGAAAAAATAATAAATTGAGAAACACTTGTGAACTTCACAGTCAAAAGAGACATTAAGAGATAGAGTCTTAATCATAGAACTAATCATTTCTGCTATGATCTGAATGTTTGTGTCCCCTCAAGATTTACACATTGAAAGCTAATCCCCAATGCACTAGAACTAAGAAGTGATGCCTTTGAAAGGTGATTAAGTCATGAGAGAGGTTAGTGTCCTTGTAAAAAGGCCAGGAAAACCTTCATTATCCCTCTCACCATATGAGGACATATGACAGGTGCAATCTGTAAGAAATAGGTCATCACCAGATACTAAATCTCCTGGAACCTTGATCTTAGACTTTCCAGCCTCTAGAACTGGGAGCAGTATATATCTGTTGCTTACACATTACACAATCTAAGGTATTTTGTTAAGCAGCATAAGCAGAATAAGACAGCTTCCCCTTCTACACATCTTACCAACACATTACTGAATTCATATTTCCAGCACTTCCTTTTACCTACTCCATCATGTCTGGCTATAAAGAAAAAAATTACTGGATGTTCTGAAAGACAAAAACAAAGCAAAACAAAAATGAAACAAAAATGAAAGCAACATGACTCAAAGTGACTGAGCAAGAATAAAAACTAGACATTGCTCTGATTTTGGAATTATCAAAAAAAATTTTCAGAAACACTGATTAATAAGCTAAGAACTTAAGCGAATGAAGTAGACAACATTCAACAACAAATGTGCAGTGTCAGCGCATAGAAGTTTTTCAAAAGAACCAGAAGGAAATACTATAAATAAAAAATACTGTAACAGGGTTCCAGATGGCTGACTAGGGGCAACAAGCTCTTACCTTTGACACAAAGACAGTTCAAAAGAACGAATAGATAATCATATGTTGAATAGAGTGTTTAGGAGAAAATATCAGAATTAAGGAAAATACTAAAAACGACCCGCTGTGGTTCAAAACTTGAGACGTCAGTACAGAAGGAAAAGTGTCCAACCCCAGCAACCTTGCTGAGGGTGGTTCACTCCAGCTGAGAAGTTGCAGGGTGTCTCTCTGGAGGCTGAAAATCCAGCTGTGGCCCCAGAGACCCCCTCAGGGCTGCCAATCCCAGCTGAGAAGCTGAAAAACACCTCAGATTCTCTCCTGAATGTGTAGGGTCCCACGTGAATTCCTAGTGACCCTACCCAGTGTGCCCACTTCAGCTGAGGAGCTGCTGAGTGCCTGATTGTCTCTCTCAAAATCCAAAGTCCTGGCTGTGAGGGTTGGCCCATGGCTCACATGAGAGAATGTGGTGCTGATAACACCAAGGCCAAGGGTTCAGATCCCAATATAGGGATGGCCAGTTAGCTTACCTGGAGAGCATGGTGCTGACAACACCAATTCAAGGGATAAGATCCCCTTACCAGTCACCTTTTAAAAACAAAAACAAAAGCGAAGTTCTGGCTGTGACCCCAGCAATTCCTTGAGTGTTGCACATTTAAGCTGAGGAACTTTAAAACATCCCAGCACTTCTCTTAGGGGCACAGATCCTGGATACAGCACCAGCAAGCCCACTCTGGGTCATTCAGTCCAACTGAGCAGCTTCAGAACACCCCAATGCCTCTTCAGAGAGTCTCAGGTCCCAGCTGCAGCCCCAGCAACCTTCACTAAGATTGGTCACTCTAGCTAAAGAGCTGAAGACTGCCCCAGTGCCTTTCCAGAGGTCTTCAGTTCCACCCATTACCCCATAGATCCCACCCACTTTAGCTGACAATCAGCCAATTGCCACAGCACCTCTCCCAGAACACAAAATTTCAATGGCAACCCCAGCCACCTTGTCCAGTGTTGCCCACTTCAGCTGAAGAAGCACTGAGCACACTAGCACATCTCCCAGGAGCTCACATTTCCACATGCAACCCCAGGAACACCACCTGGCATCACCTACTCCAGTAATAAGCTGCTAAGCACCCCATTGCCTAAGCAACAAAGATTCCAGGCCATAAAACACACATTAGGAAGTTGAAATAATAGAAGTCATACAATGCATGCTCTCAGACCACAATCAATTTAAAATGTGTACTCTGATACCACAATGTGTGCTACCACACAGAATGATAACTAGAAGATCCCCAATTAGAGTGGGAGTAAACAACATATTTTAAATAATACATGGATCAAAGAAGAAATCTAAAGACAAATTTTAAAATATTTTAACTAAATGAAAATGCAAACAGAACTGACAAAAATTTGTAGAATACAGCAAACAGTGCTTTGAAGGAAACATATGAAATTGAATGCATATATTAGAAAAAAGTCAAATCAATAATTTAAGCATTCACCTTCAGAAATAGAGCAGAAGAAAAAATGTAATGAGAATTATAGAAGGAATCAATGAAATTGAAAACAGAAAAAAAAAACAGAGAAAATCAACAACAGCAAAAAGGCTGGTGCTTTAAACAGACCAATACAACTGATGAACCTATAGCCTAGTTAAATAAGCAAAAAAGACAGAAGACAGAAATTACTAATATGAGAAATGAAAGAGGAGATATCACTACATATCCTGTGGACATCCAAATTATAATAAAAAGAGAAATACTATGAACAAGTGTCTGTGCACCCATTTGATAAATTGGATGAAATGGACAAATTCCTGTAAAGACACAATTTACAAAAATTCACACCAAAAAAGTACACAATCTAAATAGGCATATACCTGTTAATGAAATTGAGTAAATAATTAATAACTTCAAACACAAAGCACCCAGCCCAGGCTTGTTCACTGGTGAATTCAACCAAATCTTCTAAAAACAATTATACCAATTTCCTACCACATGGACTACTTCCTAATTCTCATTCTATAAGAACAGCATTACCTTCATACCAAAACCAGATGAAGGTATTAGAAGTATAGAAAACTATAGATCATTATCCCTCATGGACACACATGCAGAAATCCTCAAAAAAAATATTAGAAAACCTTATCTAACAATATATAAAAAATATGAAAACTACCAAAGTATGATTTATAACAAGCATGCAAAACTGACTTAACATTTGAACATCAATTAATGTAATCTGTCACATCAAAAGACTACAAAAAAAATCAATAGAAGCACAAAAGCATCTGACAAAATATAGCACCCAACATGATTAAAAATGCTCAGCAAACTAGGGATAGATGGAAAGTTCTCCAACTTTATAAGGCCTATCTACCTGAAAGTACGACTATATCCTTCATGGTGAGAAACTAAAAATTTCCCCACAAAATCAGGAGAAATACAAGAATGTATTTCTTCTCACCACTCCTTTCAACATCACACTGGAAGCACTGGCTTGTGTGATAGCACAAGAAAATAAAATTAAAGGTATAAGTATTGGGAGGAATTAATTAAAATTATCTTCTTTCAAAGTGACATGATACCCTATGTAGAAAAAAATGAAACAAGCAAAAAACCCACTTGAAACTAATAATTGATTATAGCAAGATCACAGAATACAAAGTTAATATACAAAAGGCAATCATGGGCCAACCCCGTGGCTCACTCAGGAGAGTGCAGCACTGGGAGCACAGCAGCGCTCCCGCTGTGGGTTCGGATCCTATATAGGGATGGCCAGTGCGCTCACTGGCTGAGCACAGTGTGGATGGCACCAAGCCAAGGGTTGTGCTCCCCTTACCGGTCACACACACAAAAAAAGCACACACACACACACAAAAGGCAATCACTTTTTATATAGCAGTGATGACCAAGTTAATTTTGAAGTGAAAAACAACATTATTTACATTAGCACCCAAAATGTAAGTGCCTTGAAAAACTAACATTTCTTGTTTCAGATTTGCAGAGTTCTGAGAAAAAGCTGACCAGAAGTACCAACAAGGAAACACAGGAACAGCTCACTGGACTGTGAAGGGGGAATCTGGCTCTCTACTAAAACTTCTGACATTTCACTCCCCCCACCCCCTTCTTAAAACCCCTTTGGTGAATCTGAGCCTTTGAGATGGGTTAGCCGACCATCTCCTCAGGCTACTGGTGTTCCAGAATAAAGCTGACTTCCCTTTTCACCAACATTTTACTTTTGAGCATGTTGTTTCTGTTTAGCAGCAGGCAGCCAGACTTGGGTTTAGTAACAAACTAAAATAAGCAACTCAGAAAATGACAAATGTTCTGTGATCTCACTGACATAAGTCAAATTTTAATAAACAAAATGTAGAATGGTGGGTGCCAAATGCTAGAAGGGAAAAAATTGAAATTGACAACATTAAGTTGTCATTTAATGGGTGCATAGTTTTAGTTTTCCAAGACAAAATAGTTATGAGATCTGGGCAGTTAGCTCAGCTGGCTAAGTATGTTGTTATAACAGTAACGTTGAAGGTTCAGATCCCCATGCCAGCCACCCACCATCCACCCCAAAAAAGTTCTGAATATCTGCAGCATAATAGTGTGAATATAATTAACACTACTTAAAGGTAAGGAAATGGTTAAGATGCTAAATTTTATTTTATGTGTTTTTTACCAAAATTTTAAATTATTTTAATTAGTTTTAAAAATTATTTATAAAAGTCAATAAAAGAAACAAAATGAAATATTTTTAAAATTGATTAACAGAAAATAAGTTAGAAAAGGAACAACAAAGGACCAAAAGGAAAATGAGACAAATAGAAAATGGCAAACAAAAATCCAACCTTATTAATACTTAGTTCAAATAAAATTAAACTAAATATTTTACTTAAGGCAGAGACTGTCATAGGAAAGTAAGACCAAACGATATGCTATCCACACAGACAACTTTAGATACAAAATTCACCACACACAGCCAGCCCTGCAAGAAATTCTTAAGGGAGTCCTGCCTGTGGAATCTGAAAAATGATAATCACTACCATGAATACACAAGAAAGAACGAAACCCAATAGTAGAACAAAAATGCAAACGAGAAAGAGAAAAAAACTAAATCTTGCCACAAGTACAAAACAAAACAGCATAATGACAAGGAAACAAAAGCAGACAAATTTTCAGTCTCTTTGGAAGACAATAAGGAAACTGTCACCCACGAAGCTTTCTTGGTAAGAAAGCATCGCCTCAATCTAATGAGGAAACATCAGGTTAACACAAAACAAGAACTGTCTTATTAAAAAAAGAGGGACTGTATTCTTCAGACCCATCAATGTTGTAAAAGACAGAGAAAGATTGTGGAAATGTTTCATATTAAAGAAGCAAAAGAGAAATGACAAGCAAACCCGAGACTGGGTCCTGTACTGGAGGAGAACGATGCTCTGACGACACGACTGGGTCAATGAGAAAACTGAACTGTGGCTGTATAAGAGACTGTCCCTGTTCTTAGGAAAGTCACTCCTCAGTATTTAGGGCTAAGAGGCCATGATGTGTGTAAGTTACCCTCAGATGGTTCAGGAAAAACACTGTGTGCATGAGAGAAAGTCAGCAGGCACAACTGATAAAGCGAACGGTAAAATAGTAACAACTGGTCACCATTAACAACCCGGTAAAGGGTATATCAATGTTCTTTGTACTGTTTCTGTAAATATTTTATAAATTTGAAATAATTTCCAAATAAAACTTTTAAAAATTATGTGTTTGAATAATATTTAATGACATTGGGATATGTTCAATTGTAAATTCTCTATGAGCTCAATTTTGTGTAAAATAAAATTTTTAAATGTAAAATAAAATAAAATAAAGATATCCTACAAAGACACTAACTATAAAAGCTTAAGTGGTGAAAATAATACTCGCCAAACAAGACTTCAGGACAATATATATTACCAGAAATAAAGATAGAAATTTCATAACCATACAAAGATCATATGTGAGGATGAGACAGCAATTATCAATGTGGTTGTGATTAAACACAGAGCCTCAAAGTACAGTCATGTGTTGCTTAATGACTGAAATACAATCAGTGAAGTGTGTCATTAGGCAATTTCTTTGTTGTGTCATCATCGCAGAGTTTACTTACACAAACCTGGATGGTGCAGACTACTGCACACCTAAGCTATATAGTATAGAGTACTGCTCTGACTACATGGTCTGTTTTTGACCAAAATTTCATTATGGGGGACATGACTGTACCTGAAAAAACAGCAACAGCAATAAAAAGCCGAACTAAAGCACAAAATTGGTGAATCCACAAGCAGAGTTGGAGAATTAATACTCCTCTCAGTACCTGATGAAACCATTAGATAAAAAAATCAGAGAAAATACAGGTCTAAATTTCAAAGTCTTTACCTACTTGGTATTTATAAGGCACAATGCAGAGCCATCACCAAAACAGAGCATACACTGAGCTATAAAACATGTCTCAAGAATGAAATCTTATAAAATATGTTCTCTGACCACGAGGGAATTAGATTAGAAGCCAACAACACAAAGATATACAGAAAACCCTCAAAAATTTAATCATTCAAAGACAAACCTCCATAAAAACTGTGAGTAAAAGTAGTACTCACAAAATAAATTGAAGTGTTTTTGTAACAAAAATATTGTAATGATAGTATTTCTGGCAAATTAAAGGTGGCTGTTACTTCTTTCCTACTTTCACTTCCATGGCAGAAATTTGTGGGAGCACATAGGCTTGACAAAGAACAGGGAGTGCACCAAGGGCAAAAGTCCTAGATGCACTTATAAAGGAGCTAAGTGCTGAAAACAGCACGTGCTGGAAACAGCAAATAGCTTATGCTAGATTAGATAAGAACATTAAGGTCATTTCTTATCCAGCTTCACTCCTTTTCCTTTGTTTCTCAAGATGTTTTCCAGAGATTGCCCCTTGGCCGATTTCTTTTCATCCCTTTCATAAATGATTAAGTTGTTTCTTGTTTTGTATTTCCTTGTCTTTACAATAAAAGCTGAAGAAAATACCGACTCAGTGCTGCACCTTGTTTCTCCCTTCTTGAGGGAGTTTTCTCAATGCAGTCCCTTTGAACTTCCCATTGCTCTTAAAATTTGGGCTCTGAGTAATCTTTGCATCTCCAACACATGGTGAGAGTTGATAGAAGTTAATTCCTCTTGAAACTTGTCTAGCCATACCGACTTCTTTGGCCAAAAGAACATAGCAAAACTCATTTTAAGACTTCAGAGGCAAGGCTGCAACAGCTCCTTCCACTTCACTTGTGTCTCTAGGAATGTTAATTTTGGAAAACATCTTGTAAGAAATCCAGCAATCCTGAGACCACCCTGTTGGAGAAGCACATGGAGAGACCACGAGCAGATGTGCTCACTGACATCCCCACAAGTCTCCAGCTGCACCCACAGCAGCCACCAGTGCATCTTGGTGGACAGCAGCCCAGCTGTGCTTCCACATGATCCACCCCAGCTGTGACCTCACTGAACCTGTGTAGGAGACAAGCCTGCCAGACAGACTACGTAAGCCAAAGAAGCAGAAATAATAGTACATTGTTTTAAGCTGCCAAGGTTTGGGCATTAACTTTTAAGAAGAATAAATAACTGAAACAGAATTTGGTGTGTGGAAATTGGGTGCTGTGTTGATAAAAAGCTGAAACATGTGGCTTGTCTGTGAGACCGAGCAGAAGCTGGGCCTCGAGGAGAATGTGTCAGCTAGAAAGGCACCAAGACTCTTGGTGAAGCTTGAGAGATGGTGAGGTAAATGGCATCAGAAAT
This sequence comes from Cynocephalus volans, assembly GCF_027409185.1. Lineage (NCBI taxonomy): Eukaryota > Metazoa > Chordata > Mammalia > Dermoptera > Cynocephalidae > Cynocephalus > Cynocephalus volans. The sequence continues at coordinate 97,601,325 of NC_084474.1, read as the reverse complement.
GAGAAAAATGCATGTGGATCAGGTACTGGAGGATTGTGAGCCTCACTGTTGCTTCCGACAGCGTGGAAGATTGATGGGGTATCTCATAATCAGGTGTTTGCTAGAGGACACCTCTGGGAAGAATGTGTGGGATTTGCTACCTGACCTGCCCTTTCTGACATTAAAAAATATGAGAAGAGAGAGATGAACTAAAAGAATATTCAATTTTTGAACAGAATTTAGAGAAAATATAAATGAGCCCGGAGGCTGCTTGTTAGCTCAGTTGGTTAGAGCATGGTGCTGACATCAAGGTTCAAGGTTTGATCCCTGCACTGGCCAGCCACAAAAAAATGAAACAAAACAAAATATACACACAAACAAAAAACAGAACAAAACAAAAAAAAATGGACTAGGACTTGCTGAGTTTGAAATAAAACTATTTTTCAACACCAGTTCCCCCTCTTCCCCCCAGAAAAGTTTTCAAAGTAAGAAATGGCTTTGTGGCAAGAATTGAACTCAGTGTTTTGCAAAAAAATATAAAACATCAAAAATATTTTTAGTGTTCTCGGGACCTTAGGGTGTGAATGAGAGACAGTGATTGGTAAAAAATAGAGCTTCTGAGGACATTATTTCATTGCAGCCTTGGAGAGAAGGGGAGACCAGAGAACAAAGGTTTTGTCTCAGAGTGTCTGGGGGTAGGTTTCATCTAATGGATTTTAGTACACAGAAAGCCCATGCTTTATGAAGAAATGATTACACTAAATCATTTCTTGTAGCAAAAGGCCAGAGCCAGGAAAAATAATGAGAAAAAGGACTTCAGATCCCCAACTTCCTATAAGCAAGAAATAGGTGAAGAACATCTTTTGCCTTTATGTACCTAAACTTCACAAATGTATACATCTTGAAACCTAACATTTTTGGTCAATGATGTATAGAAACAATGTACATAATATATATCTATTGTAGCACACTTTTCCAGTAGTGGTTCCCAATGACACACTTTCCTGTGTCCATGTCTTCATGAATTTCCCTCCCCAAATGACCATGGGCTTTGCCACTGCACTTACTTTGGTCAATGGGACACCAGTAAATGAAACACAAACATAGTTTTGAAAAGTATTTGCCCAAACAGAGTTTCCCTTCTTGGAATAGTGTCATCTTGGGAAGAAGTTTGGTACTTGCCTGTTGGACTCACAGGGCCCAGCCAAGAGCCAGCACAAACCACTCTACATGTGAGTGAAGTCCTCCTAGTCATGGCACCAGAAGACTACAGCCTCATTTGTGCTCCCAGGTGACACCAGCATAGGTAGTGCCCAGCTGAACCCTGCCTGAAAGGCTAACTCATAGAATCATGAACAAATAAAATGGTTTTGTTTAAAACCAGGAAGTTTTCATTGATTTGATATACATCAAATGCTATTAGCTCTAATTACCCAGAATTCAATGTTTTTAATATATTGGTGAGTAGGAGGAAAGAATTAACTGCATGCCAATTACAACCAATAGAGCTTCACAATCACACATACACACATAGAGGTTTTCATAAACATGGTAAATGTTGACAAGATGGACGTCAGTGATGTGCTGGCACTAAAGCAGTTCATGTGAGTCATAGAAAAAACTGTCTTGAGATCATTAAGACAATGCTTTAAATGTACATTATAGGTCTCTTAAATATATGTAAGCATGGAATTATTTTATTTATATTTTAAGGAAGTAAGTAGGAGTAACAATGTGATTCAGTCTAATTTTCTCATTTTAAACAGTGGAAATAAGCTTTTTTGTATAAATTATAATTTTATTTAATTAATAAATTATTTTTGAGAATTTTTAACTTCTCAATATACATTGTAGTTGATTTTTCTGTCCTTTTACAAATTCCTCTTTCCCCCCCTTCCCCTCCAACAACATCGTATCTGTTCACTTGTCTTAGCAAGTTCAATGAATTATTGTGATTGGTGTGTCTTCTTGCCCTCAACATCCTTAATTTGTTTGTTTATTTATTTATTTATTTATAGCTCCCACAAATAAGTGAGAACACGTGGTATTTCTCTTTCTGTCCATGACTTGTTTCATTTAATATAATTTCCTCTAAGTCCATCCATGTTGTTTTGAATGGTAGTATTTCACTCTTTTTTATAGCAGAGTAGTATTCTATTGTGTAGATAAACCACAGTTTCCTTATCCAATCATCTGATGATGGACATTTGGGCTTGTTCCAACTCTTTGCTATTGTAAATAGTACTGCAATAAACATGGGAGTACAGGTATCCCCTCAGCTTGATGATTTCCATTCCTCTGGGTATATTCCCAGCAGTGGAATAGTTGGATCATATGGTAGATCTATCTGTAATTGTTTGAGGAACCTCCATACCATTTTCCGTAAAGACTGCACCATTTTGCAGTCCCACCAACAATGTATGAGGGTTCCTTTTACTCCACCACCTCACCAGCATTTTTCATTCTCAATTTTTTGGATTTTTTTTATTGTTAATGAATTTTAATGAGATACAAAGCTGATTGTCTCTCATTGTGCCCATGATGTGAGGGCCAGATTCATACTGGTACCATACCCATTACCACAAATTGCATTTCTACCCCGTGTCCCCCACCCAATTATTCCCAACCTCCCTCTCCCTCCCCCTTTCCTGCCCCATTCCATTTTGTAGGCCAAGGAACATTCTCTCCTTCTACAAGTCCAATGCACTATGTGGTCTTTATTTCCTTCATTCTTTCTCTCTTAGCTCCCACATATGAGTGAGTATATGTGGTATTTATCCCTCTGTGCTTTGCTTATTTCACTCAATGTTTCTCCAGGTGCATCCATGTTGTTGCAAATGGGAGAATTTCATTCTTTCTTATGGCAGAGTAGAATTCCATGGTGTATATATACCAGTTTCCCTATCCAATCATCCATCGATGGACCTTTAGGTTGGTTCCATGTCTTGGCTATTGTAAACAGAGCTGTGATCAACATGGGAGTGCAGGTATTCCTTCAACATGATGACTTCCATTCCTCTGTGTACATACCCAAAAGTGGCATTGCTGGATCATATGGAAGATCTATCTGTAATTGTTTTATCCATAATATACAAGGGACTCAAGCAATTATATATTAAAAACACCAAATGTTCCAATTCAAAAATTGGCAAAAGAGCTGAATAGACATTTTTCAAATGAAGAGATACAAATGGCCAACAGGTACATGAAAAAATGCTCATGGTTAGTCATCAGGAAATGCAAATAAAAACTACATTGAGATACCACCTCACCCCAGTTAGACTGGCTATAATCAAAAAGACAGTGAATAACAAATGCTGGAGAGGGTGTGGAGAGAAGGGAACACTCCTACACTGTTGGTAAGACTGTAAATTTGTATAACCACTAAGGAAAACAGAATGGAAGTTTCTCAAACAACTACAGAGAGATCTTCCATATGACCCAGCAATCCCTCTTCTGGGCATATAGGATATTAGTCATCCTAACTGGAGTGAAATGGTATCTCAAAGTGGTTTTGATTTGCATTTCCCGAATGGTGAGTGATGTTGAGCATTTTTTTATGTCTGTTGACCATTCATGTATCTTCCTTTGAGAAATGCCTATTCAGCTCGTTTGCCCATATTTTAATTGGGTTATTTCGTTTTTTGCTATCAAGTTGTTTGAGTTCCTTACATATTCTGGATATTAGTCCTTTGTCAGATGTATATTTTACAAATATTTTCTCTCATTCTGTTGGTTGTCCTTTCACTCAGTTGATTGTTTCTTTTGCTGTGCAGAAACTTTTTAGTTTGATATAATCCCATTTGTTTACTTTTTCTTTGGTTGCCCATCCTTTGGGGTCATATTCATGAAGTTTGTACCCCCTCCTACTTCCTGTAGTATTTCCCCTATATTTTCTTTAATTAGTTTTATTATTTCATGATGTATATGTAATTCTATGATCAATTTTGAGTTGATTTTGGTATATGGTGAGAGGTATGGGTTTAGTTTCATTCTTCTACATATAAATATCCAGTTTTCCAAGCACCATTTGCTGAAGAGGCAGTCTCATCCTCAGTGTGTAAACTTGGTGCCTTTGTCAAAGATCAGATGGCTGTAGGTGTATGGGTTGATTTCTGGGTTCTCTATACTATTCTATTGATCTGTGTGTCTGTTCTTGTGCTAGTACCATGCTGTTTTAGTGATTGTAGCTTTGTAGCAGAGTTTAAAGTCAGGTAGTGTTATGCCTCCAGCTTTATTATTTTTTTTGCTCAGGATTGCATTGGGTATTCATAATCTTTTGTTATTCCATATAAATGTCGTGATAGATTTTTCCAGTTCATAGAAAAACGTCATTGGAATTTTGATGGGGATTGCGTTGAATCCATGGATCACATTGAGTAATATGGACATTTTCACAATGTTAATTCTTCCAATTCTAGAGCATTTCCTTCTTCTTGTGTCCTCTTTAATTTCTCTGAACAGTGGTTTGTAGTCCTCTTTGTTGAGATTTTTTACATCACTAGTGAACTTTATTACCAGGTATTTTATTTTTTTGGTGACTATTGTAAATGAGCAAGCTTTCTTGATTTCTTTTTCTGCATGTTCACTGTTGGAGTATAGAAATGCTATACATTTCTGTGCATTGATTTTGTATCCTGCAACTTTGCTGAGATCATTTATAAACACTGAGTTTTTTTTTGTAGAGGCCTTAGGCTGTTCAGTATGTAGGTTCATATCATCCTCAACCAGGGACAGTTTGACTTCATCATTCCACTCTGGATGCCCTTTATTTCCTTTCTCCTCTCTGATCACTCTGGCTAGTACTTCCAACACTGTGTTGAATAAGAGTGGTGATAGTGGGCATCCTTGTCTAGTTCCCATTCTTAAGGATGATATTGGCAGTGGGATTATCATGTATGGCTTTAATTGTATTGAGATAGTTTCCATTGATACCTAAATTGTAGAGAGTCTTTATCATGAATGTTGAATTTTGTCAAATGCTTTTTCACCATCTATAGAGATGATCATATTGTTTTTGTCTTTGATTTTATCGATGTGATGTATCACATTTATTGATTTGTATGTGCTGCACCAACCTTGTACCTCTGGGGTGAATCCCACTTGATCATGGTCTATAATTTTGTGTACGTGTTCCTGTATTCTGTTAGCTAGTATTTTATTGAGGATTTTTGCATCTATATTCATCAAGGATATTGGCCTGTAGTTTTCTATTTTTGATGTATCTTTGTCTGGTTTTGGTTTCAGGGTGATGTTTGCCTCATAGACTGAGTTTGGGAAAATGGCCTCTGTTTCAATCTTTTGGAATAGTTTGTAGAGAATTCACATCAATTCCTCTTTGAAGGTTTGGTAGTACTCAGCAGTGAAGCCATCTGGTCCTGGGCTTTTCTTTGTTGGGAGCCTTCTGATAACACCTTCAATCTCTTTTATTGTTATTGGTCTGCTCAGATTTTCTATATCTTCTTGCCTCAGTTTTGGTAGTTTGTGTGTGTCCAGAAACTTATCCAATTCCTCCAGATTTTCAAATTTGTTGGCATATAGTTGTTTATAGTAGTCTCTAATGATTCCTTTCATTTCTCAGGTATCAATTGTAATATCACCTTTTTCATTTGTAATTTTTGTTACTTGGGTCTTCTCTCTTTTATTAGTTAGCCTTGCTAAAGTTTTGTCAATTTTATTTATCTTTTCAAAAACCCAAATTCTTGTTTCATTGGTATTTGTATCATTTTGGGGGTTTCTATTTCATTTAGTTCTGCTCTCATCTTAATTATTTCTTTCCATTTACTAAATTTGGGTTTGGATTTTTCTTGTTTTTCAAGATCTTTAAGGTGAAGTGTTAGGTTGTTTACTTGCCATCTTTCCATTCTTCTGAAGTAAGCATTTAATATGATAAATTTCCCCCATAGTACTACTTTTGCAGTATTCCACAGGTTTTGGTATGATGTGTCATTATTTTCATCAGTCTGAAGAAATTTTTCGATTTCCTGTTTAATTTCTTCTTGAACCCATATGTCATTAAGTAGAATGTTGTTTAATTTCCATGTGTTTGTATAGGTTACAGAGTTTCATTTGTTATTGATTTCTGATTTTAATACATTGTGATCTGAAAAAATACATGGAATAATTCCAATTTTTTTGACTTTGTTGGGACTTGAATTGTGATGTAATGTGTGGTCTATCCTGGAGAATGTTCCATGTGCTGATGAGAAGAATGAATATTCTGAGGTTGTTGGGTGGAATTTTTTGTAGATATCTGCCAAGTCCAATTGGTCTAAAGTTTTGTTTAGACATTGGGTTTCTCTATTGATTTTTTGCCTAGGTGATCTATCCAATGTTGAGAGTGGGGTGTTCAGGTCCCCTGCTATTGTGGTATTAGTGTCTGTCTCATTCTTCATGTCTAATAGTGTTTGCTTTATAAATATGCCTACTCTGACATTGGGTGTGTATATATTTATAATTGTTATGTCTTCTTGATGGATAAATCCTTTTATCATTATATAGTGGCCTTCTTTATCTCTTTTTACGGTTTTTGGTTTAAAGTGTGTTTTATCTGATATAAGAATAGCTAGCCTAGCTTGTTTTTCATTTCTATTTGCATGGCATATCTTTTTCCATCCTTTCACTCATAGTATATGTGTGTCCTTACAGGTGAGGTGAGTCTCCTGAAGGCAGCATATTGTTGGGTCCATCTTTTTAATCCAGTCAGTCCATTTGTGTCTTTTGAGTGGGGTATTTAATACTTTTACATTTAGAGTTATTATTGAAAGGTATTGATTTACTCCTAGCATTTTATTGATTTTTGTTTAGATTTCTTAACTATCTCTTTTTCCTTTCTTTCTGATTTTCCGTGTGTCTTCTGTGTTTGTTGGTTTCTTGGGGTGGTAGATAAAATATTTTTTCTCTTTATTGTTAGCATTTTTGTTTTACTGGTGGGTTTTGTTCTTAGTTGAGCATTCATGGCAGTGATGGTTGTTTTTCAGGTACCAAATCCAGTGCTCCCTTGAGAATTTCTTGGAAGGCAGGTCGTGTGGTAGTGAACTCCCACAGTTTTTGTTTGTCTGAGAAATATACTGTTTGTCCTTCATTTCTGAAGGATAGCCTTGCTGGGTAAAGTATTCTTGGCTGGCAATTTTTGTCCTTTAGTATTTTGAATATATCATACCATTCTTTTCTGGCTTTAAGGGTTTCTGATGAAATGTCTGATGTTAGTCTGATTTGGGTTGCTTTATAGGTGACTTGATGCTTCTCTCTTGCAGCTTTTAATATTCTCTCTTTGTCTTTGAGTTTTTCCAGTGTGACTATAACATGTCTTGGAGAGGACCATTTTGGGTTGAATATCTTTGGGGATCTTTGGGTCTCCTGAATCTGAAGATCTGTGAATTTCCCTATACATGGAAATTTTTCTGCTATTATTTTATTGAATATGTTTTCAATGCCTTTCCTTTTTCCTCCCCTTTTGGAATACCCACAAATCAGATATTTGAGCACTTAAGGTGGTCTGTTATGTCTCTTAGATTTTCTTCAATTTTTAAAATTCTTTTTTCTTTTTTTTTTTTTTTTTGGTCTGCCAGTGTTAATTCAAACAGCTCATCTTTGATGTCAGAAATTTTCTCTTCTGCTTGTTCTAGCCTGCTTGTTAGACTCTCTGATGTGTTCTTTATTTCATTGAATGAATCCTTCAGCTCCACAAGCTCTGCTACATTCTTTATCAAGGCATTGATTTCTTTGTACATTTCTTCTTTCAGGTCTTGTATACCTTTTCTAATTTCATTGTGTTGTCTAATTGAGTTTTCTTGTATCTCATTTAGTTTCCTTAGAATTGTTGCTTGAAATTCCTTGTCAGTCATTTCAAGGACTTCCTGTTGTGTAGGATCTAGAGCTTGAGAGTTACTATTTTCCTTTGGTAGTGATGTATTTTCTTGATTTTTCATATTTCTGGTATCTTTCCTTTGGTGTTTAGTCATTGTGGCAGGGGGGTATCATGGTACAAATGTTTCAGCCTGATGTCTGGCCAGGACTGCCGATTTTTGGGCTGGGGGTACCATGGTTTCTGCCTGTTCCAGCACCGCTGGCTCAGCTGGCTTGGGGCATGTGGGCCCGGGAGCTCTCAACCCTCTCTGGACAGCCAGGACTAGCCAGGGCTGGGGCCTCCATGGCTCCTGCTGGAGTGTCAGAAATTAGCTTCTAAATTTACTGTAGAATTTATGTTTTTCAAGAACAGATTACTGACATTAAGTGAGAAAAAACTTGTATTATTAACCCCATGAGCTCATACATTCCGTAGAATGCACTGGGGAAAAATTGTAACATTCAAGGCAAAGTTTTGTAAAGCAACTTTTGTTCTAAGTTGACTGCAGTTTCTCAAATTGATCTCAAAAACAAACATGAGTTTTGACTTAATTGTGTAAAAGCAGATAATACTAGTCAAAAAGTCAGGATGCCTGACATCTACAAATCATGTGACCCTGGGCAACTCACTCTTCCAACTATTTATTTATTTATGTTTCCTACACAGCAGAAAGACCTTGGCAAACCCTTTCTGAACCACCAGGAAGAACTACCAGGAAAGAGGAAGCATCAGCACATCTCTAGATATAAAATGTGGTGCCAGACCAGGTTTGAGAGACCACCAATTTGGGAAAAAAAGAAGATAGAGTAAAGTAATTGTAGTGTGCTAGGGAGCAATGTAGTTGTAGCGGTTTAAAAACCTTGATTCTCATTTGATTTTTTGTATATGGTTTTTGGTTAATGTATGTGTGGGACAAAAGTCCTTGGCTAGGAAACAAAAGCCCACAGCTAGTGGGCAACAGTCCATGTAATCAACCCTAATCACTGTTTAGGGATGGGATTATGTACTTTGATTATTTAACATACTGATTATTGTTAAAAGATGTTGAAAGAATTGCTGTAGAGAAAAATGTGAAAAAATGTTTGCTAAAGGCAAGCTGATTGTTGGTGGAAACGTTAGAGACCGTTATACTTGGATTTAGTCATAAGCATGTAACTTTTGCTTAAATCATTTAAGGAGAAGTTTAGATAATTTTAGATTACATAATGATCACAGTTTGATCAACTTAGCTTTTCACAAATTGTACTTTGGAATGTCATGTTGTTAATATAAATGATGTTACTAGTTTCTATTGTTTAAGCTATACCTAGCAATACATAACTTTTGTCACATTGCCCATGTCTTTGTGTCCTTTTGAAATGATTGAATCAACTGATTTTTCTGGTGAAATGTCTTTATAATAAAAACAGAAGCTAACTTTGAATCAGAGCTGTATCCAGTTTCTCTTTTAACAGAGGAGTTTGCTTTCAGAAATCATTTTTGCATCTCCATTACAGAGAGAGAAGTGCAACATGTAGTCACATCCTCTCAGCTGTGACATGTCATTCCTCCATCCCAGACCACACCCTGAAGACCCCTCCAGTGACTCACATTTTCTAGGCCCTTGTCTATCCCTCAACCACCTCACATCTCCCTTTTAAAAGTTGGTCAAAATGTTCCAATATGACCCAGTCTCTAGCAGCTTCTGGAGAAGGCTGTCACTCTAGTCAGTAGGTTCAGTCATTACTTGGGCCATAAGAAGATAAGATCTTCACCTTCCTGCAGTTCTTCATCTGCTCTGAGGGCTGGTGAGAGGGCTCAGCTCAGAGAGATGTTCTCTCAGGCGGAATTCCTACCCACGGGGTCCCCCTTCACACTGTGTAAGAATGACTCTGTTCCAAAGCAAATGGGACTGTCATCCAGGACCCCAGTCTCTTTCATAGAACACACTGTGCCTGGAAACAAGGCCTTCATACATTTTTGAAATGTCAGATCAGGAGTGCTAAGCATGCTATAAACTAGAGGAGGAAAACAGAAACTTCACTGCTGGAGAGAAACCAACACCCACAGACACAGGTGTCACACGGCAACTCTCAGTCTGCACGCACTGCACAGTCACTTCTCTGGAAATTTGGGGCATTTCCTAGTATTCCTAATCTGCTCATGTTACAGATGGGTAAACTGAGTTTCATATAAACTACTAACAGGCTCCTTCATGGTAGAGCTGGAATGGGGCCTCACTGCACAACCCCATCTCCTTTGCCAACTTGGACTTGACCACACTATTTGTGAAGCTTCTGGAACCAGCTTTCATAGCACACACCTGGGCTTCTAGCAGTGCACCGTCTTCTGACAAAGCATTCATCGGAAGGACAGCCTGAGTCACCCCTTCCACAGCTCTGACCTGTGGATACAGGTAATGTCACTGACCCATCCCCCTAAGTTCCTACTGTCCCCTCCAGAAGCCACCAACACTTGATGCAGCCATCATCCCCTCCAGGTTTCATCACCCCCTCCACACCCCACCGTGCCCAGGACCCCGCTCTGGTCTTCGTGTCCCTTCCTCAGCCCAGCCTTGTCCCACCCCCAGCCCCAGCCCCTGGGGTTTGGGGAGGGGATGGCTCATCACCGCCTCAGTCTCGGCAGGTGGACGGTGCCGAGGCACAGTGGGAAGGGCTGGGCACAGGCCCGGGCGCAGGGGACAGCGGCTGCTCACCCAAGGCTGTGGGATGAGAGACACAGCCACAGAAAGCGGTCCACAGACGCCCGACGCCACCCGGAGCTGGTCACAGGCACATCCAGAGCTCGGGGTGAGCCCCAGAGAACACGGCCACAGAGACGCCATCGCTGCTGGAGAGGCACAGCCAGGGCCGCTCCTCCCGGGCTGTCCCCACAGATCCCGCAGCGCTCAGCACCAGCTGCCCTGGGGCTGAAGGAACTGGAGGCCTTCCTGGCAGAGGCGGCCCGGCTGTCCGTGGAGGAGGCTGCTGTTCCCATCAGGAATGGTCATCAGGCCGAGAGAACCTACTCAGCGTGGCCGCAGCGTTGTCCCATGGGAAGGCAGCGCTTGCGATGCCTGCAGGGTGCTGGCTGCCATGAGGGGCACAGATGGCTGCAGTCACCCACCTCTTTACCTTGTGCGCCCCTTGTCCCTGATGGCTCCTCTTCACCCTCCGTGTCACCACCTGCCCCTGCCTCAGACGCCCTGGGACCGTCACCTCCTCCCCACCCACGTGTGCAGGGCAGGCAGGGCTGCACTCTCCCCGGGCTGCCTTCATGGGCTCCTGTGTTTGTGCCATTTGTGGGGTTTGGGGGATGGGCCCGGGGGAGGGAGGTGCAAGGAGATGGGGCGGCCATCATGGCGGAGCCTGCAGCCTGCCATCCACTGGGCAGAGCTGAGATCACTGGTGTCAGTGACAAAGGGAAGGAGGTATGCAAGTTAGGGAGCAGGATGATGGTGACAATGCATTAGAGCCCCCGGCTCAGCCAGAAGCCAAACCCCAGGTGATGCAAGAGGGGGCCACTGCCCATACGAGTCATCGCTGCTGTCGCGAGCTATCCCAAAGCCATGTTGTTCGCTTGTTATGCTGTGGTCATCACTTTGGGTGGGGTTCAGCTGGGGTCCCTCAAGGGGCAGCATCATCTATCAGCTCCACCAGTGCTGGGGTCTCAGGTGGCCCTATTTGCATCCTTCCAGAGCCTCTCAGCATGTCACCTGGAGCATCAGCGCGAGTGGACTGCAGGGAGGTGACTCCTGCCACTCCTGCCATAGCCTCCTGTCACTCCACAGGGACTCTGTGGCAGAGGACGTGTTCAACTCCCCATGTACTTGTCACTTGACTGAATGACATCTGGGACCCCTGGACATGGACGATGACCATTCTGTCCCCACGGAGCCCTGCTGATGGGGTGGGGTGGCAGTTGTGGCTGCTCACCAGACTGTCATGCCAAGGTCGTCAGGAAAAGAGAGGCCTTCGGGCCATGGTGTCAGAGCTCGGGAGCATGTCCCGGTGCCCCGCGTGAGAGACGGTTTCTGCACTCAGAGGCCTGGGGGCTGCTGAGCTCTATCAGGTGCTCAGAAGCAGCGACGCCCACGGCAGCGCCACCAAGCAGGAAACAGGAGCTGTGGCAGCTGGGTGTCCTTCCATGCCACCACCTTCTGCCCCTTCTGCTGGCCCATCACCACCTGCAGGAGGAGAAAGTGCTTCTTGGCTGCTCTAGGGCAGGACGAGGTCGGTGGCACTGAAAAGGTGGCCTGAGCATTGACGTGACATGCCCCGAACACCTCCACGTCCTCCCACAGTGCTGTGCAGGCCACGCAACCGCCTGGAGGCCACGCAGGAGCAGCAGTGTCGGTGCCCAGCAGGTGGCAGCAGCTGGTGCACAGCCCGGGAGGCAGGCGCCCCACCCGTGACACGCCTGAGGCCACCCGGGCCCCTGCTGGCAGCAGCCTCTGTCCCCAGCAGAAGGAGGGCAGAGTCACCCTCCCGACTGTCCCTCCAGGAGACATGGCGTGGGAAGGGGCTTCCCACAGCGCTCCTGAGGCCTCAGCCCCTCTGGGTCACTTCCTGCCACCTTCCTGCACTGGGCTCAGATGCTCGGGGTCAGCAGTGGACTGCAGGACCCCAGCTCGGCACCCCCTTCCCTGCTGAGTTGGTGCCATCCAGAAGCGACAGAGGGCTGGGCCCATGGTGTGTCCCATGTCGGCACCCCAGGGCACCGGTCCTGGCACAGGAGGCCCTGGTTGGTGCCCACAGACCTGGCAGGGATTGGGGCAGTGCTGGCTGTGAGTTCCTGTGGCACCATGTCCCTTTAGCACCTGCCAGAGAATGGGGCCCCCTAAAAGAAGCAGCCAGAAGGCAGCCTCCCTGCTTCAGAAACCCCCAGAATAAAGCTGGTCCTCACCTGTGTGACCTAAGATCTGCTCCCTGGTGGTCCTCATGCCCTCAGCATCCCCAGGAATGGCTCCTCTGCTGAGCATCTGATGGGGTCCTGGCCACCCATGGACAATTCCTGATTCCCTGTTCTTGGGCGAGGCCCAGCAAGGATGGGGACTCTGGATCCACTGGGAGGTGCCCAGGTGGGAGCGTGTTGGTCCATGTGACCTGCAGCAAGCCTGCCAGGGACCAGAAGCCAGGTAGTGGTGTCAAGACCTGTGTTTTCAGACCTTCCCAGTGTCCCCTCAGGTGAAGGGCAGGACATCTGAGCCCACAGGGTCCAGTCTGCCTGCTTCTAGAGGCTCCTCTGTGTGGCCCAGCCCTGTCACCTCATCACATGCTCACATGCACCTTCCCCAGCCCTCCTGCCCATCTGGCTCTGCCTCCGTGTTCCCCGGGGCTGCAGCAAGGCAAGGAGCAGGTGGGCACGGTGCTGCAGGATCACATCGGGCATGGTGAGCTGGAGTAGGTCACCTGTCTCTGGAGGCAGGAGAGCTGGAGGCAGAGAGTTACTTTCCAGGTCCTGGTCCAGCTGGCACCCAAGACAAAGAGTTGGTCCTGCAGGAGGTGGGTGGGTGGCACAGTCAAAGGCCTGGGTTCCCCTTCCCCACAGCCCCACATGACACCCCTTGTGGGGGCTGTGCCTGCCCCACGCATCCACAGGCCAGCACCCACCCTAGCCCGCGGGCTGTCCTGGCAGTGGCAGGGCTGGCCACCTGCCAGGGGCTGGCAGATAACCTCCATTGAGAGAGCGTTCCATCAGTGGCCACCTCTCCCCATCATCAGGGAAGCCTGCCACACTCCTGTCTGTCTCCTGGGCAGGGAGGGCCGGTACCTGCTCTGTTCCTTCACTGGCTGCACACAGTAGGTGACTTGTTGCTCTCTGAGAAAGAAAACAAGCACAGTCCATCCGTGTCCACTCTTCACAGGGACTCAGAGGCATCTCCACGTGCAGTTGATGCACCAATGTGCTCCCTATTATGTAGATTCTCATCTTCCCACTGAGGAGATTCTCAGGACTGGTGGCTGCAGCCACCCCAGCCCCAAATGCAGCTGGGCACAAAGGACTGAGGTGCATGGCTGATGTGAGAGGAGGAGGCTCACCATGTCCTCGGCCCCACATCAAGTCATGAGTGGGGATTGATACTGGCAGGGCCCGGCTCTCCTCCCCAGGGTGCCTGTGACCTGGTCCTTAGCTTTGTGACTCTTTCCCTCCTGCAGGGGGAGCCCCAGACCTTGGCCCTCCAGTGGGAATGACAAGGTGTGTGGGGCCAGGGTACTGACAGGACCCTCCCTCATGACCCAGAGTCCACTCACATTTCCAGCTGGTCCTGGTGTTGGAGCGAGAAGGACTGAAGCCATGTTGGGAACTAAAGCCCCCTGGGCTGCAGGGGGCAGGGGATTTTTTAAAAGGACAGTTTTTTCCTTTCTCTCTCCACTCTTTCTTCCCATCCCCTGACTTTCTTATCTTGCTTGTTAAAGAGAACAAGGCTGAGGAGCTAATCACTATGTTGCAAAGCTAACAGTTCTCTCTTTGACACTTGGAGAGTTTTGAGAAATGATCAATGCCAAATGACTGGAAGCTGACCTTGGGCACCAGCTAAGTCAACCAGAACTCTGTGAAGTGAAACTATGCAAAAGACTACAGAAAAGACAATTCTACACTGGAGCAAATCAGAATCTTGCAGGGCCCCAAGATAACAGTGAAGGTGAGAACAGAACCAGAAGAAGCCTTGGTGAGACCTCCTGACTCATACACATGGACCCCTCATAGCTCAGGTACTCTTCTCTCCTGCTTCTCACCTCCCAAGTTGCATTCCTCAAGCCCTCATTTAGGAGCCCCTCAGTAAATCTAAATCTTTCAGATGGGATAGCCTATCATCTCCTTCAGCTGAATACATCTGCTTTTCTAATGCCAACTATTTGACTTATGAGGGTTTTCTCCTCCAGAGATTGGGCAGGTGGACCTGAATTTGGTATCACTGAGGTCTGCCATCCCCGTCACAACAGGGGTGGCTGCATCCAAATCTACAGTAGGGCGGCACATCTGTGATCTGGATAAGACCTGCATGACTTCTACTGGGACTGGCTGACTCCCAACTACAGGGGAAGCCCAAGATGACAGGAATTTGATCTGCTCTGTTTGATAGATTATGCTAAGTGCCTACAAAAGTGACCACATGGCAGGCACTTTACTATATGTTTGTTGAATGAATAAACCCCAGTGAGCACCTTTCCATATACCTGAGTGCACCTGGGACCCTCTGCCTGCCCCAGGGAACTCTAGATGGAATCTGTACCTCTCTTACCAATTTAAAAACAGTGCTAAGCAAACCCAGGGGCTGGTGAGAGCTGAGGCAAGGGCTGCTTCATGGGGAGAGGGAAGTAATTAACATGAGCCACCCTTCCAGTTCTTTCCACAGGGGCAGACACTGGATAGGCACTTTCCATGGCTCATTCCATCTGATCCCTGCAATGATCCTCTTGGTCTGGTCCTTTTGGCACCCACTTTTCAGAGCTGCAAACAGTTCAGGAGCAGTGACATTCTTAAGCCACAGCTAGCTGGAGCTGGGTCACATCTGTCTCATAGAGGAGCGGTGCTCACCATTCCAGCAGCAGTTCCAGAACCTGTTGGGTGGAGGTGAGGGCTCAGCAGGAGCACAGAAAAATGGGAGAGTTGGAGAGGTCACTGCCCAGGTGCCACACTTTGCGCTCCAGCAGCTTCTCCAGCATGTCTGCCTGGACCATCCCCACACAGCAGGCCTCCCCTCTCTGGGGTGGGACAAGGTGGGGTCACACACTCAGGGCAGCTTGGATGCCTAACCTCCTCCATGGGAACAGAGTCACTGACCTCATGTCATAGAGGGTACCAAGGCTCCAAGAGGTCTTGATGTGAGCTGACTTGTCACAGGGCTGAGACATGGCCAGCTGTGAGTATACTGGATGAGAACAAACATTTTGTAATGGCTTGGAAGGGAGCTACCATGTTAATTCTCATTTGTTTAACCACTTAAAGGAAAATAGATACATGATTTTTTCATCCTCTAAAATGCATCTGCAAAAATAAACGTGGGTTCCAGAATAGCAAGACAACTAAAAAAAGTGAAATTACTTATTAACATCATGCTGTAATTGGCCCACATTCGAATTTCCCCGTTATTCTCACAATGCCCCACATTGTCAAACTGAGATTTAATAAAGAATCAGAATTCTACCTCGTAATAACGTGGAAAGAGACCAGTCTTCATCCGTCAGGTCCAGGTCTCCTGCTGACAGGATCCCCTGCTGAGATAATAAACAAAACGTTCTCCTTTGGTACCTAAAGGATGACCCCAGTGGCTTGTGGGAAATGTAGTCTCGCCCTCCAATGACGTCACCAGCACAGGAGTACAAAACGGCCGTTCCAAGTTCTTTCTACGCATGTGCTGCTCCACTCGCTCTGCCATCTGCGAAATGTAGTTTCGCCCTGCAATGAGGACACCTGCGCAGGACTACGGGAAGGGCTTTTCTGCGTATGTTCTGAGCATGTGCAGCTCCGCCCACACCGCCATCTTTTCTCTGGAGATTCCGGGCACTTCCGCTGTCCCCAAACTGCTCCTTAGACCATGGGGTTGGATTGTGCGTCCGTGAAGGTGGGTGCGATGGGGAAAGAGGACCCCGCGGGCCTCGGGGGTCCTGGGGAGCGGGACGGTGTCCCGGCACTTGGGGGCAGAAGCGCCGCGGGCCCCGGGCGGGCGGGGCCTGACGTGCGGCGCGAGCACGGACCTGGCCCGGGCCGGTGAAGGGTCGCCCGGGCTGCGCCTTACAGACGGTTCCAGATGGTTTCGTCAGAGGACTGCGCTGCTGGAAGGCGGGCGCGCGCTGCCGGGTATGCAGAACCCGGTTCCAGATGTCCCTGGACGGGGGCTCAGGTCCTAGGTACCGACGGGAATGTGGGTGGGGTTGTGTGAAGACAGTGAACCTGGGAGGTGTGGGGAGGTCACGTTCCAGCTCCGCCATCAGGACCCTGGTACCGACCTATGGGACGTTCCCTTCACCATCTGTAACGTGAGCGTGTAGACATTAGTGTGATGCCCCAGAACCCAGAGGTGACTGTGGGATTGTGAGGTGTGTGCAGACTGTTCCTCTGTGGCTGCTGTGGTCGTGGGTGTCTCGGTGTCTCTCCTTGAGGTCAATTTTTTGCACAGTGTGGTCTGCCCAGCACTCCTGTCTGAGTTTACAGAAGTTGATAGAAGACCAAGTTTTCAGGGACAGTGACTTCTAGGAAGGACATTGGGGCGTGGGATGACATTCTGATTTTCCTTGGGGTACAGGAGCTGTGACAGAGTTTGAAGGCGGGCGCCCAATGAATATGAATAGGAATCCCACCTGGGAGAACATCACTGTGGCCTGAACCCTCTCAGGACTGCGTCAGACAGAGGCAAGGAGTCCCAGAAAGGGGCAGCTTTCGCAGCCCACGCAGTTAGTCCAGTGCGTACAGTGCACAAGATTTAGCCAATAATACCTCATTCAGGAGCTACCTGAGACTGGGTGATATTGGAAAGTTTGGGCCAACTTTCAAAAGGGATAGTGAATTTGAGAAGAACAGGGAAGGACCTAGGAGATGTTAGTCACTGAAGAGGGTTTGAAGGTGTTCTGTGGGGTGCAGGAATAACCTGTCACCGCTGAGAGGATCTGTCTGCAGTGCTCTCTGAACACTCGCCCATTCCTTCAATCTTCCCTCATTGTTCCTAGTGTCTGAGCTCCCTCAGACCCAGCCTATCACCAATTTTGGCATTTAGAGATATGCTCATGGTTTTATATCTTCATAGTTTCTTTCTGGTAGTTCAGGAATATTTTGCCAGTTGTTTCTATCTTAGAAGAATAATGCTAAAGCAAACTTTGCACAATGTATGGCTTTAACATACATTGCCTTAAACGTCCCTATCCTTTTTTGATCTCCTGTGCTTTCTGTGGATCATGTCACCACAAAGAGTAAATAACAAGTACTTCCTTTAATGTCAGTATTCTATTCCTGAAAATCACAAATTTTGCTGATATATATATATAGAAGTCAATTTTACATTACTCAAATGGGAAAATTAGAATACTAGTGTGCTTCAGACACTTCATGGAGAGATCCCTATTTTCTTTTAATTATATTTTTCCATGAGCTTTTGAAAGTATGCTGGTACAGTTCACTACTGACTTATAAGAAACAGACACTGTTTATGTTTTTAAAGTAAACAACTCCTACATGATATTAAAAAAACAAAACAAAACAAAACAGAAAATCTTGCACCATAGTTTACTGATGTTCAAACAATTGCTTTTATTGGTTCACCTAGCCTGCCTTAGTGCCAGGAACCTCAATGAAGTCCTCTTAATTGACATTCATTGTAATTTTCCAAACTCGTCCCTGTGGTTATGAAGGTGTATTGACTGTATTTGACATGTAATTCAAGGTCCCCCCCCCCACATAATTTTGTTCAAAACATTGAGTTATGGGGGCTTAAGTGTATCATTTAGCATTTGCCACATAAGGAACAAATCAAAACCCAAATGGTTTTAAGCACCTAGCCATTTTATTATGTTGAAGTTCCATGAATCCACATTTTGGGTGTGTTTACCTGGGCAGTTCAGCTTTAGTCATGTGGTGCCTTGACTGAGGCTGGTTGGTTCAAGATGGCTTCACTCACATATCCTGTGGTTTGTGCTGACTCTTGGCTGGGCCCTGTGTCTCCAAAAGTGTAGCCCCAGGCTTCTTCACATTATGATTGTGTTTAAGAAGGCAATCAGCAGTGGCCAGTACTTGTCAAACTTATGTTTGCATGACATTTGTTAATATGCTGTTAGCAAAATCAAGTCATGTAGCAAAGCCCAGTTCATTGTCAGAGCATACTACATGAGGGTTTGGGTGCAGGGAGATCTATCACTGGGTAACGTTACTGGAATAGGGTACCAAAAGAAACATACATAATGGGCATTTTATTTTATTTTATTTTTTTAAAGATGACCAGTAAGGGGATCTTAACCCTTGACTTGGTGTTGTCAGCACCGCACTCTACCAAGAGAACTAACCGGCCATTCCAATATAGGGATCCGAACCCTTGGCCTTGGTGTCAGCACCACACTCTCCCAAGTGGGCCATGGGCCAGCCCCATAATGTACTTTTTTTACCTATATAGTCATGGGCAAAAGATGTCGAGTTGCAAGATGTGTACTAAAGAGATATTTAGGTACATATAAATAAGATGTGTTGTAGTAGAAACACTTATCTGTAGTCATGTGTGGAGTCATTACATTAATATGAAAATAGTTAATATAACCTAACTATATTTCTATAGCATTAGTTTTAGTAATGACACAATGTGTTTTTCTTTGGTTTAAATGATGAAGTTTTTTTTGTGACCGGTAAGGGGATCGCAACCCTTGGCATGGTGTCACTCGCACCTTGCTCAGCCAGTGAGTGCCCCAGCCATCCCTATATAGGATCCAAACCTGTGGCCTCAGCGCTCCCAGCGCCACTGCGCTCCCAGTGCCACACTCTCCCAAGTGAGCCATGGGTTCAGCCCTAAATGATGAAGTTTTATTGTAGGTAATGATGATTCTTGCTAAATCAGTAGGTAATGTATGTTTTCATTAACTCAAAAATAAATTCTGTGTTTAATGTGTACCAATTAATGTACTTGCAAGATGCACGTTTAATGAGTCTTTGTTACAACTTATTGACCATAAAGGATTGTTGTCTCACTGGGTGGCTTTTTGTTTGCTTGTCTTTTCCAGCTAATATATAGAGTTTTGGGCAGGAGAATCCAGGGTCAAGCCATAACAGTTCTCTCCTTAATCCGCTCCATTCCCTCCTCTCCCAGATAAGCTGCAGGGGGTGCTATTCATTTCCAAGAGCAAGAAAAGATTGAAAAATGACTGGAGATTTTTTTCTTTATTTATTCCTCATTTTTTTCACTGTATTACCTGGGTATTACCGGGAGCATGAATTAAAATGGAAAAGTAGAAATGAGTAAACCTCAGCTTGAAGGAAATGTACATACATAAGGTCAAGTTTGCATGTAGATATATATAGCAAGATATAATATTTCAGAGTATCTAAGCTGACTAAAAATTTGTCTCTGGTCTTTCTGATGTCATGTCAAAAAGGCAGACACTTTTTTTTTTTACATGATTGGGATGGAACCTGAGAAGAAAATATGCCAAATTCTCATGGGATGTAAGGATTTATTGGCACTAAATTATTTTGTTGTTGTTGTTTTTAAAAAGATGACTGGTAAGGGGATCTTAACCCTTGAATTGGTATTGTCAGCACCACACTTTCCCAGGTGAGCTAACCGACCATCCCTATATGGGGATCCAAACCCTTTGCCTTGCTTGGTGTTATCAGCACCACCCTCTCCCAAGTGAGTCTCAGGCTGGCCCTGGCACTAAATTCTGAAATTCCATCTCTATTAGAATGTTTTTGACTGCCAACCTGGAAATAAACACATAGCTTTCCACAGTGGAAATGGTTAGTGAGTGCCAAGGCACACATTGCTGAATAAGCAGACTATAAGGTTTCGTGTAATTTAAGACTTTCTCACCTTCATAATTTTGTTTAAATATACTGAGTTCTGGGGACTTACATGTATTATTTAGCATTTGCTGTGTGAGAACAAATCAAAATGCAATGGTTTAAAATATCTGGCCATTTTATTTCCCTGAAGTTTTATGGATTGACACATTGAGTGTACTCAGCTGGGCAGTTTTCATGCTAGCATTGCCTGGATGTCAAATGCAGCTTTTGTGACCTGGTGCTGTGATTGAGGCTGTTGGTTCAAGATGGCTTCACTTACAAGTCCTGTGGTTTGTGTACAGATTTGGAAGACTGTACTTGATTCATGGATAAAACACGGAGTTATCACTTAAATTACAGTGAAATCCAGTGCCGATTCTGTAGTCTTTTTCTAGCTTGAATCTTCTGCCACATTTGACACTGCCGTTCGTGATCTTCTCATGGAAATTCTTCTGTGTTAGTTTCTCTCATGCCATTACTGGTGGTTTTTTCTCTTCTGAATTCTTCTAAACATTGCTCATCACAGGGCTTCATTGTGGGTGCTGTTCTTCTCATTGTGCTCTTCTTGACTGATTCAGTCCTCTGTAGTTTGCACTCTTGGTTCTCTTTAGTTTCTTCCCTTTCTACTTCTCTTTTCTTGGGTCATAGGTTCAACTTGCTGTTGACTGCTTTTTGTACCTATTCAAAAGGTACCTTAAGGTAATGAATCCAAAATGAAAATGATGTCTACTTTTCTCTTACATATGATATCACTACAATCCATGCAGTGACCCAAGCCAGTGAAATGGGATGTTTCCTGGACTCTTCCTTATTCCTCGTGTCTATTCCTTTATGGTGTCAATTTTGCTACTTTTGTTTGCTTATTCTTTTCATTTTTTCTGATTTCTGTATACACTGCCTATATAGGGGGAGGAGGTGGTGGTAGTTATAAAGACAATAACTTTGTTCCATTGGAAATATTCTTGTAAAATACTGAAGGGCATGTTTCCTGGGTGATAAGGTTCACTCCCTTGTGACATGTGCTTCTAACAAGCACCTGTGGTGACATCCTTAAGAGTCGGAGGTTAGAAAGCCTTCAGAAGTTAGTGGGACATTCATGAAGAGCCAATAAAAAGGCATGCAAAGAATAAAAACAGAAATTGCAGATTTTCATAATTTGTACATTTTGCTTCTGTAAATTTATGTCAGTGACTCCACGTGTAGTTTTTCTTACTGTACAGTTTTCTGTTTCTACTTCAAGAAGACATCATGGTTTTAAACTTTCTTTCATATTGTACTTCATTTTCTCCTATTTCAGGTAATCACTTAGAAATGAATGAGGAAAATGGGTGTGTGCATTAGTTATCAGTATGTTTATAAACTAGAACCATAGCTAACAGTTGATTAAGAAAGAAAAGTGACAAAGTAGTTAACTGAAAGTTGACATTCTCAGTTAGAGTTTGAGATGTAATATAAGATGTGAAATGGTGGCTTTATTTTGGACCTAATGTTCAATGTGAGCCTACATGCTTACTGTTGCATATCAGAGTACTGTCTATGGTCTCTAATGACTTGTTTGGTGTTCCAATAATCAGCTGTGTAACAAAGTGACACAAAACCTAGTTGCTTGGAGTAAGAATTTCTTCCTTACTCCATGTTGGAATGTTGTGGGTAAGACTAAAAGGGCAGTTTGGGTTGGCTGCTGCATGATGTGTCTGGTCTCACATGGAAGAACACTACTGGCTGGGGACATTGGGCAGACATCCGGCCCTCTCTTTGTGGCCAGGTGGGCTTCCTCTGAGTCTGGCAGTCTCAGGATAGTCAGGTTTGTCTGGCTTCTCCCAGTGCAATTGTCCAAGAGGCCAAGGCAGTGGCTGTGAGGCATCTGGTTATCGCTACTCAGATACCAAAGCATGTCTCCTAACACATTTTCTTAGTCAAGCACATCACTAAGAGCAGACCTGATTCAAGAGGAAGACAATTAGATTCCACTTCTCAGTAAGAGGACTAGTAAGACTTTGCAGCAGTCTTTAATGGACCACAGTTTGCTCTCTGGCCACAAGTTTCTACCACATGCAAAATGTGCTTTGCCCCTCTCAGGAGCCCTAGAAATCTTCTACTGTTATACAGTTGACTGAAAACCCAAGTAAATCATGTCCAGTGACCTGTTATCTTCGTCTTCTCAACATGTGGCCAGCTCACAGTGAGGAGAATAGCATAAACATTTGGGCACTTCCCTTCAGACAGTGTGGGTGGTAAGGGGTGGCACCCTGCAGGCACTGGTCTAAGCAGTTATGCCCTTTGGGCACCTGGTTTAGTTCTTTGATTAGGGCCCTTGTTTGTCTCTGGAAACGATGCCTCCTGCTTCTACACTGTGCCCTCTGGGCTCTCACTATTCTCTGTCAAAATCCATTTTTCTTAAATGCTTGTTTGCAGTTGACCAATTTCTTTGCCTATTTTTAGGGTATAATAGTTGATAATCCAATGAACCTTTTAAAAATTGTTTTCTAATTCTGCCCTTTTGATACAAGAAATTACCCTTGTACATCTTTAAAAAGTATGGGCTTCCATTATACTACAATCCATTATAACAGTGCTACCTCTGTGTTAAGGCCCTTTTTTCTCTGTTCTCGCTTTCTCTTCGAGGCAGCTATTTCTTAAGAAGGTTTGTTGTGTATCAGGCACTGTCTGTGTACCATACCCTATGGTACTTAGAATACTGGAAATATTTTTTTTTAACAAAACACTGTAATTCTTGAAACAAAGTAGTTTGTGTCTTAGAAAATATTTTGTTGGAAAAAACTTGGATTGAAAAGTAGTTTTAAATTCAGCAAGTTTGGGCTCCTTTACATTTTCTTTAATTTTTGGTTTAAATTGAGCATCTTTCTTTGTTTTATTGTTACTTGTTTATTTCCTGATGGATGGCCTATGTGGGGATCCAAACCCTTAACCTTGGTGTTATCAAAACCATACTCTAACCGTCTTAGTGATCTGTCCACCCAACCTTCTTTAATTTATCTTTCTTCTCATATTTTCTCAGTGACAGAGGAGACCAGCTAGCACTTTTCCCATTGTTCACAGAAGTCTCCTTCAGCAGACCACTGAGAGGTTGAGATAACCTTTCCATTTTCCATACTATCACAGGCAATATTGTGGCGCACATCCTTCAGTGCTCCATTTATTTCTGGTAATATATTTTGTGGTGAAGCTTCTTTTTGCTAGTGTTAATATTTCCACTTAAGCTTTTCATAATTAGTGTTTGCATAGTATTTTTAATTTAATTTTGTTTTTCAACTTTCAGTCTGTTCATGTCTTTGTATTTAAAGTGCATATTATTGGGTCTTAACTTTTCTATCCAATCTGATAGTTTTTGCCTTAAGTAGGATATTTAGACTAATTCCATTTAATCTACAGATTTAGGTCTGCCATTTTGCTGTTTTTCTTTGTTGTTGTTGTCTCATCTACATTTTAATCCTGTGCTTTTTCTTTCCTATAAATTTTTTTGTTAATCGAATATTTTAAAATATTTTAGTTATTCCATCTATTGGTTTTTAAAATATTTATCTTAATTTTAGTTTCGATAAAGAAAAATACACATAACAAAATTTAGCATTTGAATATTTTTTTACCTTTAAGTAGCATTATGTATATTTACAGTGCTGTGCAGGAGATGTCCAGAACTTTTTTTATTTTGGAATATTGAAGCTCTATATCCATTAAATGACAACCCTCAATTTTCCCCTCCTTGTAGCTTCTGGCACCTGATATTCTAGTTTTGTTTCTCAGAATTTGACTCATATCAGTGGGACCATACAATACTTGTGATTTTGTGAGTGCTTTATTTAACTTTGCATAGTGTCCTCACTGTTCCTTTTTATAGCACATGTCAAGATTTCATTTCTTTTTATGGCTGAATAATATTCCTTTCTGTGTACATGCCACAATTTATCCATTCATTCTTGGACAGACATTTTGAATGCTTGCAACCCTTCACTATGTGACTAATGCTGCTATGAACACTGGTGTGGAAATATCTTTTAGAGATTCAGCTATTAATTATTTTGGATATATACGTTGAACTTGGACTTCTGACTCACATGGTAATACCATTTTTAATTTTTTGAGAAGCCAGTGTATTTTTTTTTAAATGGTACAGGGGCTGCACCATTTTATATTGCCACCCACCGCATACTAAAGTTCCAGTTTCACTGAAACCTGTTCTCTATAGAGTGCAAAGCAATATTTCATTGTGGTTTTGCATTTTCTAATGTTTAAAGATGTTAAGCATCTTGTCATGTGTTTGTTAGACACTGATATATCATCTTTGGAGAATGTCTATTCAATTTCTTTGCTATTTTTTTGTTGGGGTATGGTGTTGGGGTGGCTTCCTGGTATGGGGAACTAAACCTTTGAACTTGGTATTAAAATTCTGTTCTCTAACCAAGAGAGCTAACCAGTAAGCCACCTTCTTTCCTTGTTTTTTAAGCAGGTTATTTGTTTTGTTGTTGTGTAGCTGTGGAACATTTTTTCTTTGTGTATTCTTGATATTAATTTCTTATGACAGATGATTTGTAACTATTGTATTTTTGGAGGTGCTGACAAATAGTATAACGTTTTTTATTTAAGATTCTACTTGGTCACTGCTGGTATGTTGAAACGTGATAAAATTTTTATTAACCTTGTATCCTGCAATCTTGCTGCAATCACTTATTAATTCTAGGAGTTTTTTTCACTTATTTACTAGAAATTTTTACACAGATACTCATATCACCTGCAACCAAAGACAATTTTATTGATTTATTTTTCCCAGTCTGTATACTTTTATTTCATTCACTTCTGTTATTGCAACGTGAAGTACTTTTAGAGCAATGTTGAAAGGTGTTTTGAGAGGGCATGTTCTTGCCTTGTTCCTGATTTTCTGGAAAAGCTGTGAGTTTTTCACCATGAACAATAATGTTAACTATAGTTTCCTGTAGATAGTCTTGATCAAGTTGTGAAGGAGAGTTTTTATGATGAATGGGTGCTGTATTTTGTCAATACAATTCAAGGCTTTTTCTGAATCTGTTGATATGACCTTCTAATTGTTTTTAGTGTTTTGATATGAAGGATTAAATTAATTGATGTTAAAGTATTGAACAAGCCTTGCCTGGTTGGGATAAACATCACTTGGTTGTGGTGCATGATTCTCTTTAAACATTGTTTGATTAGGTTTTTGAATATTTTCTTGAAGATACTTGTATGTTCATGTGAGATAATGGTTTCTACTTTTCTACTGTAATATCTTTGGTTTGGGTATTGAGTTAGTATTGTCCTTGTAGAAAGTGTTGTGTTGTATCTTATCATTTATTCTCTGAAATAGATGGTAAAGAGTTGGTGTAATTTCTTCCTTTTAAATGTTTGGATGGGGCTGGCCCATGGCTTACTTGGGAGAGTGTGGTGCTGACAACACCAAGTTAAGGGTTAAGATCCCCTTACTGGCCATCTTTAAAAAATAAAAATAAAAATAAATAAATGTTTGGATAAATTCCCCAGTAAACACATTGGGCCCAGGTGCTTTCTGTTTGGAAGATTTCTTTTTTTTTTTTACTCAATCTTTATAATAGATATAGTCATATTCTAATACTGCCTATTAGTGTTTGTTAGTTTTGGGAAATTGTGTCTTTGAAGGAATTGGTCCATTTCATCTAGGTTATTTATCAAATTTGTGTCCTACATTGTACATACTATTTATTTTTTAATGTCCACAGTGATTTCCTCTTTCATTTCTGATATTAGTACTTTCTGTTCTGTGTCATTATCTTTTTAGTTCGCTTAGCTGTAGGTTTATCAATTTCATTGGTCTTTCTGAGGAATCAACTTTTTGTTGACAATTTTCTCTCAGTTTCCTTTCTTAATTTTATTTTTGCTCTAATTTTTATTTTTTCTTCTTCCTTTTAATTTAATTTTCTCTCTGTCCTTGTAGTTTCCAAAGATACAAACTTACCTTATTAGGTGTTTCTTTTTAAAAAATATATGCATTCAATAGTGTAAATTTTTTGAAAAGATTCCTATTTCTCCATTCCCACAAATTTAGATAAGTTGCACTTTTTCTTTTCTTTACTTCAAAATATTTTAAATTTTTCTCTTGAGATTTTTAATTTTTTTTTATTGTTCTTACCCAAGTATAATTCCAACACTGAATTTTGCCAAAGTACCTATACGGAGACTACACTACTCCATCTACCTGAAACCAGTACTAAAACACCCATTCAGTAGTCAGTATAAAACACATCAACAAAAGGACTCCCTCACCTCAAAGCCCACTCTGAAGTATTAGGAAAAATAACTGCTCTACCAGGTGACTAGAGGCCAGTGTAGATATACTAGAAATGTGAAAAATAAAACTTGTGACACTACCAAAGGAATATAATAATTTTCATGTACCAGACCATATAGAGCAAAAAGTCCTTGAAATAACTGAAAAGAAATTTCAAGTAACAATCCCAAGGGAACTCAGTGAGATAGAAGATGACTCAGAAAGCATAACAAAATGAGAAAATATCCAGAATCTGAAGGAGGAAATGTACAAAGAGACTATTACCCTAAAAAAAGAATGTAGCAGAACTCATGGAACTGGAAATGTCATTAATGAAATCTGAAACACAACTAAGAGTTTTAACAGCATGCTAGAATGAGCAGAAGAATGAATTCATGATCTTAAAGACAGCATTTTAAAAATAACACAAGTGGACCAAGCAAAAAGAAAGTAAAAAAGAATTAAAATAAAGAAGAAAGTCAAAGAGAACCAGCGGAGAACCTGAAGCCACACAAACATCTGAATGATGGGTGTTCTAGAAGGGGAGGAAAAAGGAAAAGGCATTGAAAATATATTCAAGTAAGTAAAAGCAGAAAACTTCCCAAATATAGGGAGAGAATGGATTTTCAGGTGAGGTAGGCCCAAAGATCCCAGAACCATTTCAATCCAAAAAGGTCCTCTGTAAGGTACATTACAATGAAATTGGAAAAGCTCAAAGACAGAGAGAATCTTAAAAGCAATAAGGCAAAAACATCAAGTTCTAACAACAGATTTTTCATAGGGTGATATATTCAAAATACTAAAAGACAAAATTTGCCATCAAAGACTGCTATACCCAGCAAGTCTATCCTTTGGAAATGAGGGAGAAAAAGTATATTTTCCACAAAAACAAATACTATAGTGGTTCACCACCACATAATCAGCCCTACAAGATATTCTGAAAGGCATACTGCATCTCATATCTGAACAATAATCATTACCATGAATATAAAAGAAAATCCATTAATAGAACAAAAAATGCTAATGTTAAAGAGAAAAAAACTTCATCTAACTACCTCAAAAAACAAACACAGAAGACAAACTATAAAATGGAAATAAAGGAACAAAAGGTATTTAAAATATCCAAACAAAAACCAAAATGACAGGAGTAAGTAAACATATTTAAATAGTAACTCTTAATGTAAATGGATTAAATACCCCACTCCAAAGACACAGACTGACTGATTGGATTACTGATTGGATTAATGATGAAGGGATCTATCCAGTAAGAAGACGTACTAATCATAAGTATATATCCACCCAACATTGGAGTATCCAGATAACTAAGGCAAATGCTATTAGACATAAAGAAAGAGATGGACTGTAATATTATAATAGTTGGGAACCTGAGTTCCTCTCTCTTACCATTGGACAGATCATCTAGGTGCAAAATCAACAGAAACACATGATTTAAACTGCACTTTAGACCAATTGGACTTGGCAGACATCTGCAGAACATTTCATCCAACAACCACAGCACATATACTTTTCTCATCAGCACAAGGAACATGCTCCAGGATAAGTCACATGTTAGGTCACAAATCAAGTCTCAAGAAATTTTTATAAAATTATTTCATTTATATTTTTTGACAACCATGGATTTAAACTAGAAATCAATAACAAAGAAAACTCTGGAAAGTTTACAAATACATGAAAAGTAAACAACAATCTCCTGTATGACCTATGGGTCCAAGAAGAAATTAAACAGGAATTCAGAAAATTTCTTTAATGAAAACAAAGACAAATCATACCAAAACGTGTGGGATACTGCAAAAGCAGTAATGAGGGAAATTGATTGTGATAAATGCTTATATTGGAAGAATATAAGGGCTGTAAATAAATAATTGAACACTACACCTGAAAGAATTAGAAAAACAAAAACAGTCCAACAACAAAAGTAGTAGATAGAAATCATTAAGATCAGATCAATAGCAAATGAAATAGAACCCCCCAAATGATACAAACGATCAATGAAAGGAAAAGGTTTTTTCGAGAAGATAATCAAATAGACACACCTTTAGGTAGGCTAACAAAATAGAGAGAAGACAAATAATAATCAGAAATGAAAAAGAAGACATCAAAACCTATACCGCAGAAACACAAAGAATCATTGGATGCTATTGTGAACAATGATACAAAAATTAATTTGAAAACCTGGAGGAAATAGAGAAATTTCTGGACACATACAAACTACAAAGACTGAATCAGGAAGATGTAGAAAATTTGATCAGACCAATACCAAGCAATGAGATTGAAGCAATAATTAGTGATCTTCCAACAAAGAAAATGCCAGGACCAGATGGCTTTACTGCTGAATTCTACCAAACCTTTAAGGAGGAATTAATATCAATTCTCTTGAAACTATTCCAAAAAATTGAAAGAGGTCATTCTCCCAAACTCATTCTATAAGGCAAACATCACCCTGATCCCAAAAGCAGATAAAGTCACCACCAAAAAAGAAAACTATAGGCCAATATTTTTGATGAATATAGACAGGAGAATCATCAATAAAATATTTGCAAATAGAATACAGCAACACATACAAAAAATTATACATCACGATCAAGTAGGATTCATCCCAGGGGTGCAAGAATCATTCAACATATGCAAATCAATAAATGTGACACACTCCATCAACAGAATCAAGGAGAAAAACCATATCATCTCAACAGACAGTGAAGAAGCATTTGAGAAAATTCGACATCACTTCATGTAAAGAGTGTCAGCAAATTAGGTATAGAAGGGAAGTATCTCAACATGATAAAAGCCATATATGGCAAATGTAATGTCATTGTCATTCTGAATGGGGAGAAGTTGAAAGCTTTTCTTTAAGAATGGGAACAAGACAAAGATATCTACCCTGAGATGTTATTTAATATAGTATAGGAAGTACTAGCCAGAGGAATCAGGCAAGAGAATGAAAGCAAGGGCATCCCAAACAGAAAAGAGAAAGTCAAATTATCCCGGTTTGCAGACATAATGATCCTATATACAGAAAAGCCTAAAAAGTCTCCAAAAAAAACCCTTAGAGCCAGTAAATAATTTCAGTAAAGCAGTAGGATATATCAGTATGCAAAAATCACTAGTGTTTTTGAACTAGCAGAAAGAAAAACCAACAAAGCTATATTCCATTTACAATAGTCACCCCCAAAATAAAATATCTTGGAATAAAGACAACAAAGCATGTGAAAGATCTCTACAATGGAATCTACAAATCACTGTTGAAAGAAATTAAAGAAGACAACAAAAAGTGGAAAGATATTTCATGCTCTTGGATTGGAAGAAATGGATTAAAATCTTAAATATAAGACCTGAAACTTTAAAATTCCTAAAAGAAATTATAGGGGAAACACTTCTGGAAGTAGGATTGGGCACAGACTTTATTAATATGAACCCCACAGCATAGGCAACAAAAGAAAAAAACCCAAATTATATCAAATTGAAAAGCTGCTGCACATCACAAGAAACAACAGAGGAAAAGAGCAACCTACAGAGTGGGAGAAATTATTTGTAAACTATGCATCTGATGAAGGATTAATATGCAGAATATACAAGTAACTCAAACAACTTAAAAGTAGAATAACAAATAGTCTGATTTTTTAAATGGGCAAAGGAGCTGAATGCATTTCCAAAAGGAAGATATACAAATGGTCAACATATACAGGAGAAAATGCTCAACATCACTCAGCATCCAGGAAGTGTAAATCAAAGCCACATTGAAATATCGTATCATTCCAGTTAGACTGGCTACTATCAAAAAGGCAGAGAATAACAAATGCTGGTGAGAATGCAGAGAAAGAGGAACCCTCCTTTACTGTTGGTGGGACTGTAAATTGGTGCATGCATTATCGAAAACCATGTGGAGGTTCCTCAAGCAACTACAGATAGAACTGCCATATGACCAGCAATCCCACTGCTGGGTATACATTCAAAGGATTGGAAATAATCATGCAGAAGGGACACCTGTACTCTCATGTTTATTGCAGCTCTATTTACAGTAGGCAAGACTTGGAATCAACCTAAATGTCCATTATCAGATGACTGGATAAGGAAAATGTGATATATTTATACAATGGAATACTACTCTGTCTTTAAAAAGCATGAGATATTGCCATTCACAGCAACGTGGATGAACTTAGGAAAATTATGTTAAGTAAAATAAGCCAGGTACAGAAAGAAAAATTTTGCATGTTCTCACTTATATATGACAGCTAAGAAAATAAATAACTTAAAAATTAAATAAAAGAAATATACAACAATCATAATATTGCTTTGAACTTCAAGAGTAGAAAACAGAACTGAGGTTACTAGAGGGAGGAAATGCTCAGGGGGATAGTGGAAGGGAGGTATTTTTAAAGGGTCACAAAAATCTATTACACTGTATATTGAAGAATATACTAATTATCCTAATTTGAACTTCACATATTGCACATATGACATCCAATTCTTTACCTCAAAGATATGTACAATCAACTGTGTTGCAATGAAAAACCTTAATTAAAAAAAAACTTTTTATTGAACCTTCATTTATTTCTTTAGTTCTCTTTCTGTATATCGATTCTAACCTATCTTTTTTATTCTTTTTTTTCTTTCACATTGCTTCGAATACAGGTGTAGTGGCAACAAATTCTCTCAATTTTTGTTTCTCTGAGAAAGTCTTTATTTTTTTCTTTTTTACAGGTTGATTTCATAGTGGACAGGACTCTGTGTGGTAGGGTTCTTTAATCAACTGTTCGGATATTTCACTGTACTCCCTCCTTACTTACATGGATTCTCAGGAAATGTTGGGTGTAATTCTTACCTTGTTTCTTTTTAGGTAAGATATATTTTCCTCCCTCTGGCTTCAGAGTTTTTATTATTTTTGATTTTCTGAAGTTTAAAAACTACATGCCTAGATGTAGATTTTTGGCATTTATCAGGTTCTGTGTTATCTTAACTTCCTTGATCTTTGGTTTGGTGCCTGATATTAATATGTGGAAGTTCTCAGACATTATTCTTTTAAGTGTTTCTTCTGTTTTTTTCCTCCATCTCTCTTCTGCTGGTTTTCTCATTACTTTATATTACAACTTTTGACATTGTCAAACACTCTTCAGATATTGTGTCCTGTTCCTTTTTTCTTTTTCCTGTGTGTGTATGCAATTCAGTTTTTAATTTCTTTGATCTATCCTCAAACTGAGAGGTTTTTTTTCTCCACTATGTTCGGTCAGCTATGTTCACTTGGTGAGAGTGTGATGCCAATACTATCAAGGACCACAGATTGATCCCTATACTGGCCTGCCTCCTGTGTATTTTTCTAACATCTATATAATTATTTAAAGGATTTTCACTCATAGGACTTCAAATATGCTGGATTTCCAAACAGATCAAATGCACACACGTATATATATACACACACATATATATATATAATGAATTATGTATTCATATAATATATTGGTAGACTTTTTAATACTGAGCTTTCCTTTAATTGTGGAATAAATTTAGAAAACTTCTTTTTGTTCTTCACATTGTATTTCTTTTCCTCTGTCTTATGTTTAAAGATAAAGTGCTTCTGCTGACTCTGTTCTTGTTCTTTTGTTTTGTTTTGTTTTGTTTTTACTTGGAATCTCTTAGGTTTGCTCATTCGTTCTGATGGCTTCACCTAACATTGAAATTTTGATATTTCCATGCCTTGGACTGAATGTCCCCAAACTTGACCCCCTCTGTGACAGTGTTAGGATGGTGGGTAATCCTAATTTGGTAGTTGAAAGATGGGACCTTAATGATGTGATTAGACTGTAGGACCATACCATTATGAATGGGTTAATAATGGTGGGCAGGGATGTGGTTCTGAGGGCTTTAAAAGAAAACATGAAAGATTGTCCTCTCTCTGCCCTACTGTTTTGTGCCATGTGAGACCCCTGGGTCACTGTCATCTCCACCAAGGTCTCCACCAGATGTGTTCTCTGGACTTTTGACTCCCCAGCTTTTGAATCTGCAAGCAGTAAATTTCATTTTCTAACAAATCACCCCGTTCCAGGTATTTTGTTACAAACAACAGAAATGGACTGATGCATTTCCAGATCTTTATCTTCAGCTTAGATGTCTCTTGAACTCTGGATCATGTATCCAGTTGCCATTTGGACATTCACACAGATATTTCAAGTGTAATATATTCAAGTCTATTTTATTTCTGCCCATTATATTTTTCTGTCATTCTAAAAGCTACACTTTACTGTGCCAGTACCTAATTAGCTGTAATTATGTAGAAAGCCTGATAGTAAAACACTTTTATTTTCTACACAGGAATTTGGTACCACAGCGTCTTCCTGCTTTTTGTTTCTACATCACTTTCTTCTTCTGTATGCTTACTGCTCTGTTATTGATTGATTGATTGATTTTCTATTGGTTGGCCTGTATGGGAATCTGACCCTGTGACCTTAGTTTTAACAGAAGTATGCTCTCCCAAGTGAACTAGCTAACCAGCCTTGCTCCATGTTCTAATGCAGCTGGTCTTCAAACACCCTGTTTTCTTCTGCTCTGATTCTCTCTAAAGCTTTTTCCATTCTTCTTGTGGATGACTATTAAATTGTAAATCTAGTATGTAACTGATTTATATTTACAAAACCACATTTTTTATACTCTGTGTTTAGATAGTGGCAGTGTTCACTCATGTAGAAACAAGCAATCCTTTGGCATGGGGGAAGGAAATTTTGGAGTGCCTTTGTATATGCTTTCAGTTTACAAGTAATTTATTTATATATTTTTTATTTTTTTGATTTTTTTTCTTAATTTTATTTTGTTGATATACAATGTGGTTGATTATTGTGGCCCATTACCAAGACTTCCCTCCCTCCTCCCTCCCCCCATCCCCCCCACCAATGTCCCCTCTGTTTGCTTGTCATATCAACTTCAAGGAATTGTGGTTGTTATATCTTCTTCCCCCCCACCCTGGTTTTTGTGTGTGTGTGTGTGTGTGTGTGTGAATTTATATGTTAATTTTTAGCTCCCACCAATAAGTGAGAACATGTGGTATTTCTCTTTCTGTGCCTGACTTGTTTCACTTAATATAATTCTCTCAAGGTCCATCCATGTTGATGCAAATGGCAGTATTTCATTCGTTTTTATAGCTGAGTAGTATTCCATTGTGTAGATGTACCACATTTTCCGTATCCACTCATCTGATGATGGACATTTCGGCTGGTTCCAACTCTTGGCTATTGTAAAGATTGCTGTGATGAACATTGGGGAACAGGTATACCTTCGACTTGATGATTTCCATTCCTCTGGGTATATTCCCAGCAGTGGGATAGCTGGGTCGTATGGCAGATCTATCTGCAATTGTTTGAGGAACCTCCATACCATTTTCCATAGAGGCTGCACCATTTTGCAGTCCCACCAACAATGTATGAGAGTTCCTTTTTCTCTGCAACCTCGCCAGCATTTATCGTTCAGAGTCTTTTGGATTTTAGCCATCCTAACTGGGGTGAGATGGTATCTCAGTGTGGTTTTGATTTGCATTTCCCGGATGCTGAGTGATGTTGAGCATTTTTTCATATGTCTGTTGGCCATTTTTATATCTTCCTCAGAGAAATGCCTACTTAGCTCTTTTGCCCATTTTTTAATTGGGTTGCTTGTTTTTTTCTTGTAAAGTTGTTTGAGTTCCTTGTATATTCTGGATATTAATCCTTTGTCAGATGTATATTTTGCAAATATTTTCTCCCACTCTGTTGGTTGTCTTTTAACTCTGTTAATTGTTTCTTTTGCCGTGCAGAAGCTCCTTAGTTTGATATAATCCCATTTGTTTATTTTTCCTTTAGTTGCCCATGCTTTTGGGGTTGTATTCATGAAGTCTCTGTCCAGTCCTATTTCCTGAAGTGTCTCTCCTATGTTTTCTTTAAGAAGTTTTATTGATTCAGGATTTATATTTAGTTCTTTAATCCATTTTGAGTTGACTTTAGTGTATGGTGAAAGGTATGGGTCTAGTTTCATTCTCCTGCATATTGATATCCAGTTCTCCCAGCACAATTTGCTAAAGAGCCAGTCTCTTCCCCAGTGTATAGGCTTGGTGCCTTTGTCAAAGATCAGATGGCTGTAGGTGTGTGGGTTAATTTCTGGATTCTCTATTCTATTCCATTGGTCAGTGTGTCTGTTTTTATGCCAGTACCATACTATTTTGGTTATTATAACTTTGTAGTTTAGCTTAAAGTCAGGTAGTGTTATGCCTCCAGCTTTATTTCTTTTGCTCAGCGTCGCTTTCGCTATGCATGGTCTTTTGTTATTCCATATAAATGTCTGCATAGTTCTTTCGATTTCTGAGAAAAATGTCATTGGAATTTTGATGAGTATTGCATTAAATTTGTATATTACTTTGGGTAGTATGGACATTTTCACTATGTTGATTCTTCCAATCCAAGAGCATGGGATATCTTTCCATCTTCTTGTATCCTCTCTAATTTCTCTCAGCAGTGGTTTGTAGTTCTCATTATAGAGATTTTTCACATCCTTGGTTAACTCAATTCCTAAGTATTTTATTTTTTTGGTGGCTATTGTAAATGGGCAGGCTTTCTTGATTTCTCTTTTTGCATGTTCACTATTGGAGAATAGAAATGCTACTGATTTTTTGTGTGTTCATTTTGTATCCTGCTACTGTGCTGAAGTCATTTATCACCTCCAAGAGTTTTTTTGTACAGGTTTTAGGCTGTTCAATATATAGGATCATGTCATCTGCAAACAGGGACAGTTTGACTTCATCTTTTCCAATCTGGATGCCCTTTATTTCCTTCTCTTCTCTGATTGCTCTGGCTAGTACTTCCAACACTATGTTGAATAGGAGTGGTGAGAGTGGGCATCCTTGTCTAGTTCCTGTTCTTAAAGGAAAAGCTTTCAGCTTTTCCCCATTCTGGATGATATTGGCTGTGGGTTTATCATATATGGCTTTAATTATGTTGAGATACTTTCCGTCTATACCTAACTTATAGAGGGTCTTTGTCAAGAATGAGTGTTGAATTTTATCAAATGCTTTTTCAGCATCTATAGAGATGATCATATGGTCCTTGTGTTTGATTTTATTAATATGGTGTATCACATTTATTGATTTGCATATGTTGAACCAACCTTGCATCCCTGGGATGAATCCCACTTGATCGTGGTGAATGATTTTACGTATGTGTTGCTGTATTCTGTTTGCTAGTATTTTAGTGAGGATTTTTGCATCTATATTCATCAAGGATAATAGCCTGTAGTTTTCTTTTTTGGTTATATCTTTACCTGGTTTTGGTATCAGGATGATATTTGCTTCATAGAAAGAGTTTGGGAGACTTGCGTCTGTTTCAATCTTTTAGAATCATTTGTAAAGAATTGATGTCAATTCCTCTTTGAATGTTTGGTAAAATTCTGCTGTGAATCCATCTGGTCCTGGGCTTTTCTTTGTTGGGAGCCTTCTGATAACAGCTTCAATCTCCTTTATTGTTATTGGTCTCTTCAGATTTTCTATATCTTCATGGCTCAGTTTTGGGAGCTTGTGTGTGTCCAGAAATTTATCCATTTCCTCCAGATTTTCAAACTTGCTGGCGTATAGTTGTTTATAGTAGTCTCGAATGATTCCTTGTATTTCAGATGAATCAGTTGTAATATCACCTTTTTCATTTCTAATTTTTGTTATTTGAGTCTTCTCTCTTCTTTTTTTTTGTTAGCCATGCTAATGGTTTGTCAATTTTATTTATCTTTTCCAAAAACCAACTTTTTGATTCATTGATCTTTTGTATTGTTTTTTGGGTTTCAATTTCATTCAGTTCTGCTCTGATCTTAATGATTTCTTTCTGTCTGCTAACTTTAGGTTTGGATTGTTCTTGTTTTTCTAGTTCTTTAAGGTGAAGTATTAGGTTGTTCACTTGCCATCTTTCCATTCTTCTGAGGTGAGCATTTAATGCAATAAATTTCCCCCTTAATACTGCTTTTGCAGTATCCCACAGGTTTTGGTATGATGTATCATTATTTTCATTAGTTTCAATAAATTTTTTGGTTTCCTGCTTGATTTCTTCTTGGACCCATATGTCATTAAGTAGAATGCTGTTTAATTTCCATTTGTTTGTATAGTTTCCAGAATTTTGTTTGTCATTGATTTCTAGTTTTAATCCTTATGGTCTGAGAAAATACATGGGATAATTCCAATTTTTTTGAATTTGTTGAGACTTGATTTGTGACCTAACATGTGATTTATCCTGGAGAATGATCCATTTGCTGAGGTTGTTGGGTAGAATGTTCTGTAGATATCTGCCAATTCCAATTGGTCTAGAGTATTGTTTAGATCTTTTGTTTCTCTGCTTATTCTTTGCCTAGATGATCTGTCCAATATTGACAGTGGAGTGTTCAGGTCCCCTGCTATTACGGTATTAGTGTCTATTTCCTTCTTTAGGTCTAATAGAGTTTGTTTTATAAATCTGGCTGCTCCAACATTGGGTGAATACATATTTATGATTGTTATGTCTTCTTGATGGATCAGTCCTTTTATCATTATGTAGTGTCCCTCGTTGTCTCTTATTATGGTTTTTAGTTTAAAGTCTACTTTGTCAGATATAAGAATAGCTAGTCCAGCTCGTTTTTCTTTTCTGTTTGCATGGTAAATCTTTTTCCATCCTTTCACTCTTAGTCTATGTGAGTCTTTATGGGTGAGGTGGGTCTCTTGAAGGCAACATATAGTTGGGTCCTCCTTTTTAATCCAGTCAGCCAGTCTGTGTCTTTTGATTGGGGAATTTAAGCCTTTTGCATTAAGAGTTGTTATTGAAAAGTGTTGATTTATTCCTAGCATATTTTTGATTGTTGTTTGGTTGTCTTAGGTGTCTTTTGTTCCTTGCTTTCTGATTTACTGTTTGTGTTCTATGTTTGTTGGTTCCTTAGGTTGTAGATAGCCTTTTTCTTTGTTTTCTCTTCATTTATGACATGTTTATTATACTAGTGGCTTTAGATATTTCTTGGGTTTTTATGGTAGTGGTAGTTATTTTTCAGGAACCAAACCCAGTACTCCCTTGAGAATTTCTTGTAAGGGTGGTCGTGTGGTGGTGAACTCCCGCAGTTTTTGTTTATCTGAGAAATATACTATTTGCCCTTCATTTCGGAAGGATAGTCTTGCAGGGTAGAGTATTCTTGGCGGACAACCTCTGTCGTTTAGTATTTTGAATATATCTTCCCATTCCTTTCTGGCTTTTAGGGTTTGTGATAAAAAGTTTGATGTTAGCCTGATTGGGGCTCCCTTATAGGTGATTTGACGCTTCTCTCTTGCAGCTTTTAAGATTCTCTCTTTGTCTCTGAGTTTTGCCAATTTGACTATAACATGTCTTGGAGAAGACCTTTATTTTTGGGTTAAATACATTTGGAGATCGTTGAGCTTCCTGGATCTGAAGATCTGTGATTTTTCCTATACCTGGGAAGTTTTCTGCCACTATTTTGTTGAATGTGTTTTCAATGCAATCTCCGTTTTCCTCCCCTTCTGGCATACTCATGACTTGGATATTTGAGCGCTTAAGGTTATCTGATATCGCTCTCAAATTTCTTCAATGCCTTTTTTTTTTTTTTTTTTTTGTCTGCTTGTGTTATTTCAAACAGCCCATCTTCAAGTTCAGAGGTTCTCTCTTCAACTTCCACAAGCCTGTTCGTTAAGCTCTCCGTTGTGTTTTTTATTTCGCTGAATAACTTCTTCAGTTCGGCAAATTCTGCTACATTTTTTTTCAGGGCATTGATTTCCTTGTACATTTCCTCTTTCAGGTCCTGTATACTTTTCCTCATTTCATCATGATGTCTAGCTGAGTTTTCTTTTATCTCATTCAGTTTCCTTAGAATTATCACTCGAAATTCCTTGCCAGTCATTTCAAGGGCTTCTTGTTCTATAGGATCTAGAGCTTGAGCTTTATTATCTTTTGGTGGTGTACTTTCTTGATTTTTCGTATTTCTGGTATCTTTTCTTTGGTGTTTATTCATTGTGGCAGGGGGTTTCACAGTCCACAGGTTTGACACTATTGACTGACTAAGATGTTGCTGTGGTTGCCAATTTGGTATCGCTACCTCGGTGACTCCCTGTTCCGCTCACTCTGGTCTGGCTGCTGGGATGCGCTGAGGCACCGCAGAGTGTGTGGTCTCTGCAGAGCTTCCCCTTCCCCTGCAGGATGTCTCCCTGCTCTGTGCACGCTAGGCCGGGCTTGGGATGGAGCTCGGTGGCGGTGGTGAAGCCTACCTGCTGCTGGATTGCGCAGCAGCAGCGTGGACTCTGTGGAGTTCCCGCCTCCCCTGCTGGACGTCTCTCCGCTCTGTGTGCACTGGGCTGGGCTGGGAATGAAGCTGGGTGGCGGCAGCAAAGCCTACCTGTTGAATCACACAGTGGCGGCCCTGCAGGGCGTGTGGTCTCCGTGGAACTTCTGCCTCTCCCACTGGACGTCTCCCTGTCTTGGCCGCAGGTTGATTCGCTTCCAGCTCCAGGGACGGGTGGGTGGGGGCTGGGGTCAGAAGCCGTGGTCACCACTGCAGCCCGGGGTAACACACACCAGCTCAGGCCTCCATGTTTCCACCTCTGCGGCTGCGGCTGCGACGCGACGCGGGCTGCAGCGCACTGGTGGGTCATGCGCGGGTTGGGGGAAGATTCCCAGTTCTCGGCAGGGTAAAGACACCCTTTCAAAACCATTCCTTTGCGCCGATTCTGCTACAGCTGCATCTGGTGCGGGCCTCAGGCTGCTTCTACTCCTGGCAGAAAAGCGGCAGGCAGCTCTCCTCTTCCGCCGTCTTGACCTCCACTCTGGTGCCCGCTGGGGCCGCCGACCTCTTTCACGGACCAGCGAGAACTGCCGGCCGCAAACCGCTGCTCGGTTCCCCGGACCCGCCGGTCTGCCTGCGTCTGCCTCCCAGGGAGTTGCCGGATCCCCAGATGAAATCTTACCGCCCGTCCGGAGGCTGGGTCAGCTCAGAGCGGCTGCGCTACCGTGGGCCAGCGCCGTGGAGACTCTTCTCTGCAGAATTCTAATTCATGGTTTAAAAGTGGAGCCAATTTTCTTTCATCGCAAAATGCTTTCAGCTGGAGGCAGCTCCTATTTGGTCTGTCCTCCCACACACCTGCAACCCCGGGCTGGATGCTGAAGCTAATGCTTGCAGGACTGCGCTCCATTCCGCTCCTGCTCCAGCTCTCCTCTCTCCCAGGAAACTACAGTCCAGGCTGCGCCTTCGGCTTCTATGGGGACCTAAGCTCCAGTTTACAAGTAATTTAAAAGCAGCAGTTACATATAATGTTTCACTTTTTGTAATAGAAAAATATGTAAATGCAGAAGCACTCCATATTGTGTTTCTTTAATAGTGTATCTGTTATCACCACCCATGGGCATTCACTTAGACATGGTGCCATGTGTAGTTTCATTAATGTGGGGTGTCTTCCTTTGTTCTTGTGACTGCAGTTTTACTGTTGCCTCCTAGTCATGAGAACATGTGGTTCAAATGGAAAAGCTTAACATCTTTGGTATTTCAGTGGAGTGCAAACAGAATGCAGCATAGAAATATATTTTGTCTTTCTTTCTCCATTCTCTATTGAACTTCTCTCAAAATTTGTTAATCTGACACAATGGTTCAGGTATACTTATGTTTTCAAACCTGATTATAAACTTCTTGGAGAAGCAGCATTTTATTCATACTTTTATAACTAGCAAGAAGAATTGTTCACAGCTATATGGTAAGCTTTGTATTCATATTTTTAGTCATTAATATGTTATTAAAGTGACAGGATATTCTTGTTTGGTTTTTTTTCTCTCCACTTTATGGAGTATAGAAAAGCAGCACCTTATCTAACACATAAGACACTCATCCTCACAGAAGTGTGAACTCTGAGATTCCTTTTTTGTGACCCAGGGCCAGTGGCTCAAATTGAGATCAATGTGCCATTACAGGAGTTGGTGTCATTTGAGGATGTGGCTGTGGACTTCACCTGGGAGGAGTGGAGGGACCTGAATGATGCTCAGAGGACTTTGTACATGGATGTCATGCTGGAGACCTACAGCAGCCTGGTGTCATTGGGTGAGTGCAACTCTTCAGTAACTTTCAATAGAAATATTTTGTTTTTTTTATAAAAATAGGAATGGTTTATAGGGTTTTTATAATATTTGGTAAAATTACATTTCATGAAAAATATGTCATCCCTATTTAACAGAAGTTTCAAATTGGTCTCTTTATTGTATAATTTCTGGAGCTGAGGTCTTGTCATTCTTCCAAGGATTAGGCTTTGCAATTTTATAAAGTCCTATATTACTTCCCATTAACAGGGTACTGGATTAGTAAACCTGAGGTGAGCCTCAAGTTGGAGAAAGGAGCAGAGCCTTGGATAATAAAAGAACACCCAGACCAGAGCCTCCCAGGTTAGTAAGCACATCATGGGCAGACTCCAGGAAGAGTAAAACCCAGCAGATCTTGGCTGTGTTCAGCTTTTTCTAGCAATTTTTCCACAGGTCCATGAGCTGATGCTGGCTTCTCACCTTGCATCAAACACAGGTATTATATAATCTGTCAGATGGATTCGTACATATATATCTCCATATTTTATTTTACTGTTTTTCAACAATGTATTTTCCTAAAATATCTCCACATTTCTCTTCTTTGACATTTATTTTTGCCATTGACTTTTTCAATAGTTTCAGTTGCCCTCATGTCCTGCACTGTCATGGACATGGTTTTTCAGACTCTGTTCTTTTGTGTTACTTAAAACAGAATATCTGTAACTAGGTAATTTATGAAGATACAAACTCTATCTCTTACTGTTCTGTTCTGGCAGCTGAGCATTCCAAGGTCTGGGGACTGCATGTGGTAAGGGCCTTGTTTTTGGTGGGGATCCTTGGCAGAATCCCAAAGTAGTGCAGGATATCACATAGGAAGTTGATAAGAAAATAAGAAAAGGGGTCCAGTTATGAGCCTTTTATACCACCACATCAGAAATTATGGAGCTGAGGCAGACTGAGCATAGGGCATGGAAAAGGAGAGTTCTGAATTTTATAGAAGAACCAGGAAACTCATGGTATCAAGGTCAAGTCAACCATGGGTTTCAAGTTGAGGGACTGAGATTGCTTTTTGGAAGTGGAATTTGAAGTTAGTATTTTCCTCCTCTTTTTGTAGAAATCATTCTAAAACAACAAAGAAACTTAGAAATGTACAGGAGACTCTATTTTTTATGAGTGCACTAGCCATCCAAAACACCAGTGCATAATACTAAAGCTTTCATGAGCAATGAATTATCAAGTGGGAGTGTGTTTTCCAGAGTTTGGGAATATAAGACCACTTGATTTTTTATGGAGTCAAAAGTACCTTTTTCAAAGATGGTGGCCAAAGCCTTGGTTGTGGAACCAAGTATTTTAGACCAGCAGGGTGTCCGTAGGGATGGACTAAAGTTTCCTGTAGAGTAATGGTTTTTTGAAGCACAGTAAGTCAGGTTAAATGAGTAATTTGTGGGAGGCTCTGTTTAGAGTAGGTAAAAGTAGATTTTATTATTTGGAAAACTTCCACATGCCTATTTCCATTTCCTAAGGAAGAGTGAAAAGTATAGAAACACTAATGCAAAGTTCTTAACCTAAGTCATTTTCCTCCATATGGATGAAAAATTGGAT
Organism: Cynocephalus volans; assembly: GCF_027409185.1. Taxonomy (NCBI): domain Eukaryota; kingdom Metazoa; phylum Chordata; class Mammalia; order Dermoptera; family Cynocephalidae; genus Cynocephalus; species Cynocephalus volans. The sequence goes on along the minus strand of NC_084474.1, from coordinate 97,559,120 downwards.
CATTCTGCACCTGGAAGTAGCCAATGAAGGAAAACCTGGCCATATTCAAAGCAGAAGAATGAGAAAAAGAGCTGCAGGAGATAATCACTATTGTGATAAAAACAAAATAGAGTCAAAACTGTAAAAATAAAAGTAAAAAGTAGAGTAGAGTTAAAAACAAATGGAAGGTGATAAGCAATTATTTGAAATATGCAATTAGGGAAAAGGTAAAAATTATCAGATATTTCATCATGATTTAAAAACAAAAAGTGAATAAAGAAGCAAAGAAGAATGTCATATAATGTTAGAAAATATATTAATACAACATAATATTGTCAGAACCCATATACTCCTGAAACCAATACCCATTATTGGTTTTTATAAAATCTTTTATTACTTGGGTTGTTAGAAACTTCTCTCACTTTACACAAGCATGTGATAACATATGCTTATGTGTGGTTCATGGATGTGGGGTTTTTTTGTCATTTCAGATGTCCAGATAGTCAATGACCTAATTGAAAGGAGTCAAGAAAGTCATGGTAGATACTTGTGGCAAGGTGTAATCATCAATGGCAACCAATCAACTAAGGAGAATGCATATTCAATGCATATTTTAAATCTGGTTAGAAATAATGAAAACTATTCTGGAGTGGGGCATGAGGAGTCTAATGAATATCAGAATTCACTTCTTCCAGAGACTGATGCCATGTGTGCTGGAAAGAAACCTGATGAGCATAATATATCTGAGAAATCACAGAGTTATCATGAGCATCTTAGTCAGGATCCTAAGATTCCAGCTGGGCAACTTTTTGAATATAGTGACAAAGGACAGTCCTGCAACTCAGTGCCAATAATATTTGTATATAAGATAATTTATATGGGTGAGACCACTTGTAAATATAGTGAATATTGGAAAGCCTGTAATAAGTCATCTGTCTTTGCCCCAGAGATAACTCAGGTAGGGAAGAAAACTTTTCAAGGTGATGTATGTGCGAAAATGTATAAAAAGGCTAAACTTACTCAACATCAGATTATATACACAAGAGAGAAACATGATAAATACAGTGAATGTCAGAAATCTTTTATTAAGCAATCATACCTTATCTCATATCAGGGAACATCTGCAGGGAAAGCTTTTAACCAAAAGTCAACCCTCAACATGCATCAGAGAAGTCACAAAAGTAAAACAACATATGAATGTAAGGAAAGTTCAAAAGATTTTAACCAAATGTCAGTCTTCAGCATGCATCAGAGAGCTCTCCCAGGTGATAAGCCCTACAAATGTAATGGATGTAGAAAAATATTTAACAAGAAATCATCTTTCAGGATGCATCAGAGTACTCACACAGGGAAAACACATTATGACTGTAAAGAATGTGGAAAAGCTTTTAAGCAAAAGTCCAAACTCAGCAGGCATCAAAGAATTCACACATGTGAGAAACCATCTGAATGTAAAGAATGTGGGAAAGCTTTTAAGTTAAAGTCACACCTCCGCAAGCATCAGAGAATTCACACAGGTGAGAAACCATATGAATGTAAAGAATGTGGAAAAGCTTTTAAGCGAAAGTCACACCTCAGCATGCATCAGAGAATTCACACAGGTGAGAAACCATATGAATGTAAAGAATGTGGAAAAGCTTTTAAGTTAAAGTCACACCTCAGCAAGCATAAGAGAACCCACACAGGTGAGAAACCATATGAATGTAAAGAATGTGGAAAAGCTTTTAACCAAAAGTCAAACCTCAGCATGCATCAGAGCATTCACACAGATGAGAAACCATATGAATGTAAAGAATGTGGAAAAGCATTTAACCAAAAGTCAAACCTTAGCATGCATCAGAGAATACACACAGATGAGAAACCATACGAATGTAAAGAATGTGGAAAAGCTTTTAACCGAAAGTCAAACCTCAGCAGGCATCAGAGAATTCACAGAGGTGAGAAACGATATGAATGTAAAGAATGTGGAAAAGCTTTTAACCAAAAGTCACACCTCAGCAGGCATCAGAGAATTCACAGAGGTGAGAAACCATATGAATGTAAAGAATGTGGAAAAGCTTTTAACCAAAAGTCAAACCTCAGCATGCATCAGAGAATACACACAGGTGAGAAGCCATGTGAATGTAATGAATGTGGAAAAAGTTTTTTTTACAAAGTCACAGTTGAGAAGACATCAGGATACTAACACAGGAAAAAACTCCTGATGAGTTTAATGTGACAGGTCTTGCACTGGAATTCCCCCTAACAGACAAAAGAATTCACACAAAGGAAAATCTCAGTGAATATAATTTGTGTGGGAAAAGATTTTGCCAGAAGTCATACCTCACGACATCAAAGAACTTACATCAAGAAGAAGACCTATAAATACACAATTGTTCTCAGGTATTGAAGAATGTCTTGAGGATCCCCTATAGATATAAAAATTTGCTGATGCTCAAGTCCCTTCTATAAATGGTGTAGTGTTTGTGTATTACCAATTCACTTCCTGCTGTGTACTTTACATCTTGTGTAGATTACTTTTAATACTGGAAAAAATGGGAATGCTGTGTAAATTGTTATAGTGTATTGTTTTTCAGTTGTAGTTTCATTTATTATTTTTATTTACTTTTGAAGATTTTTGATAAGTAGTTTCTTGAATCACCAGATTTGTAACCCTCGGATATGGAAGGAGGACTGTAATTGTCAGGCCTTAAAAACTAACGCCACCTTAAGTGAAATTACAAGTGGATTAACATGGCAGCCTAAGATGGCAACAGGAGGAAGTAGGGTGGGAGTGTCTGCGGGAACCTTGCCTTAGCCCTTATTGGCCACCGCGCTCGTGAACACTGCGTGATTGCAATAGCTAGGCATTGAGACAGGATGCATGCTCTTGACCTTTAAGCTGATAGGATTATGTTAAAACCGCCCCTCCCCATCTGCCTATAAAAGCAAGTGCTTGTGTGATAATAAACGGAACTGCTTGACAGAACCCCCGTCGTGTCTGAGTGTCCTTTAAACCGGACTGGTTGGGGCTGGTGGTGTGCTCACCTCTCTTCATGGCTCTCTTCCCCCATCTCCTTCCAACGAGGACAGGAGGGAAAGAGTAATCCGGGCCATTCACTCGCCCACCAAAAGGAACGAGGCTAGGGCTGTTTGGGTCGGCCGGTGGCGGACCCAACATGTAATGAGTATGAAAACATCTTTTCTACAAAGTCTCTAGGCTGGCTATAGTTAGAGCATTTTTGCTTATAACATTGGTGCTCATAACACAAATGATCTCCATACTGGCCATGCACAAAAAATAAATAAATAAAAATAAAAAGGAATCACATCATAGCAGACATTAGAGAATTTAAAGAGGGGAGAATTTCTATATGGGTTAGACTGTTTCTTTTTAAAAGAAAACCACTCTTTTCTCTTGTTTGCATTGCCTGCAATCTGAGCATTCCATGATTGGGTGGATGACCATGGAATTTAACTGTTCAGGGGAATGTAGATATAAGTGGTGAACATTACTTCCAGTTCAGGGAACAAAATAAAAAAATTTCCATGCAGTCGTTCCTGATTTCTCGTGTTCTCTTCAACTGAATGAAGATGACACTTGGGGGGAGTTGGGGTCCACAGGTGAAGGAAATCCACCCTAATTTAAAATAGAAGAAATTCAAGAAACCAGAAATATTCTCACCACTATCCCCAAACCCCCATTTATGCATTATGTAAGAAATTATTTCCTTGTTGAGCCATTTTATATGTGCTGGCTATTTCCATTACAACACAAGCAGTGCACTCCAGCTAAATGATTTTACAAACTTTCTGAGAGAAGTTACCAGTCCTTGTATATGGGAAGAGAATCCTATGTTGTCACCATTTATACCCAAATCAGTTTGTGAGAAAAGCAAATAATGGGGAGAAAGAAGGCAATAAATGTGAGATTTCTTATCGGGACAGACAGCTCATTAAACAGTGAAAATAAAGTTAAAGATCTTTCTAAAACTCTTTTATGTGTCAAAGCTTTTAAGAAAACTTTCAACACTTTTTATATCAATTAGGAATGAAGAGAAAACTATGTAATAAATGTAAATTTTCAAATAGAAACGATCCATGGAGTATTAAAAGTATTGTTAACATTTTGAATGTTACCAATATTTAAATATGACTGGTGACACTGCCTGCCAGGGGACATTTGTCTTTGTCTGAAGACATTTTTGGTTGTCATAACTGAAGGTTGGGAGGTGCTACGCCATTGAGTGGGAAGAAGACACATGTTGGTAAACAGCCTACAATGCAAAAGAAAGTCACCTCACATGCAACATTTAGGCATAAAAATGTTCTTTGTTAAAACTTCTTAATGGAACCCAGCATAACCTTGCATGGGGAATATGTACGCTTAGTATAATAAATAGTTTGGTTTGACTTACTTCAGGATTTTTGACATTAACTGCCACTATAACTTCTGTATATTTTGGTAAATATATTAAGTCTAAAGTACTGCACTACATAGATTTTTTTTTTTATAAAAGATGACAAGTAAGTTGATCTTAACCCTTTATTTGGTGTTGTCAGCACCATGCTCTCCCAACTGAGCTAACCGGCCATCCCTATATAGGGATCTGAATCCATGGTCTTGGTGTTATCAATACCACACTCTCCCAAGTGAGCCACAAGCCAGCCCAGATTTTTTCCTACTCTCCTATTTTACGTAAATTTGTATGATCAGTATTACAAAACTATCTAAGTAGAGGTAATTTTTTCTGATGTTTGAAGCAAATGCAGAGTGAGTCTATGGGTTGAATAGAAACATTTCTATGTGAATGCACAAATTCACAGGCACTTAATTGTAAGCAACTAGTTTGAACTTATTTAAACAGCTGTAAATGATAGTGGTTTTCTTATTTTACTCAGTGAAAAGCAGTGTCTGGAAGGGATACTTATCTTTTATACCTATTCCTTATATTTTTAAATGGTGCCAAATCATAGGTATGAGTGTGTCACATGCCCTATAGCTAAGAAATCTTTTGTATTTCTATTTGCAGTGATGGAGGGATATTTTGAATCTTGCCACTAAGAGGTAAATCCTGACTCCACTTGTGTATTTCCCTGTGCATCACTGTGCTTGTGTATAAGCCTCCAGACCTAGAGATGGTCTCAGAGCCTGTTTTCACCTAAGGAGTTTTCTCAAGTCTGTGGTGACTCCCTGTCTTCCCTCAGAGCCCTTGGGGTGGGGTAGACCCAGGCCCCAGAGAGGGGTATGAGCAAGTAAGACAAAATGGTGTCCAGCATAGAACCTGATGGGTGTGGCTGGAGGCAGGGTCTCTGGGATCCTTTTGGGCAAGGAGGTCATTTCCATCTGCCACCATTCTGTCCCCAAATCTCTGGTAACAGTGGGCAGAGAGTACAGCACCATCATTTATTTCTCATTTTTAATTCATCTTTTTTCTTTGTTTTGGGAGGTTTAATTTTCCTCCTTTATCTAGATTTTTAGTTGGAAGGTTAGGTTATTGATTTCAGATCTTTCCTTTCTAAAATGTATACATTTACAAATATAAATTTTACTATAAGCCCTTTTATACTTTTAACATGTTGTATTACTGTTTTCAATCTCAATATTTTTCAAATTTTAGTGTCATTTTTATGGCTCATTGGCAGTTTGGGAGTTTGTTGTTTAACTTTCATGTAATTGTGAACTACTAAAGTATCATTAAGTTAATAACTTTCTGTTTAAGTCTATTGTGGTCAGAGAACATACATTGTATAATTTCAATCCTCGAAGTTATTGAAGATATTTTATGGCATTGCAAATGGTCTTTTCTGGAATATGTTCCTAGAGCTTTAATAGATTGGGTATTCTCTTGTTGGGTGTTGTGTCTATATATACATATCTGTAAGTTGAAGTTGATTTATAATGTCCAAGACTTCTATACCCCTGTCAGTCTTTTGCCTAGTTGTTCAATCAATTATGGAATGTTGAGCTTGACATATCTGAATATTTACATAGAACAGTCTGTTTCACCCTTAATTTCTACTCTAATTATTTTTGTTTGAACTTGGACTTGTTTGGTGCATGTATACCTATACTTGTTATGGTGTCTTCCTGGCTGACACTTTTATCATAAATGACCCTTTTTATTCCTAGTAACAATTTTTTTTATTTTATTTTTTTTTTGGTATTAATATGGTGAGCTTGTGTGTGTGTTATGGTTATGTTTACATTGTATATCTTTCCCTGCCCATTAATTTTAAACCTGTTCATATCTTTGAAGTTAGTGTGTTTCTCTTGTGCTCAATATATAGCTTTTTTTCTTATTTTTAATACTATTGGACAAGTCTTTTAAAATTTTTTTTATTTTGTTTTACTTGACAGATTATAATGGTATGCTTACGAGGTACAATTTGATGTTTCAACATGTGTACATTGTGAAATTATTAAATTAGGCTGATTCACATATTCATTACCTGACAATTTTTCTTTGTTTTGAGAACATTAGAAATCCACTTTGGTAGCAACTTTGAAATATACATTAGTATTAACTCTATTCACCATGCTGTCCAATAGATCACCAGAACTTATTCCTCCTGCTGAAGTGAAACTTCATACTCTTGGACCAACATATCCCCACTGATATTTTACCTCATCCTAACCCTCAGTTTTGGTAAACTTCATTCTTCTCTCTGTTTGTATTATTTTGACTTTTTAATACTCCACATATAAGTAAAATTAAGTGGTATTTGTCTTTCTGTACCTGGCTTATTTTATTTAACACAATGTATTCTAGATTATTCTATGTTGCCACAATTGACAATTTGTTTCCCTTTTAATGTCTGAGTAGAACTTTATATGTAAACATTTATTTTATCCATTCATTCATCACTGAGTGCTTCTGTAGTTTAAATATCTTGACTGTTTTGAATAATGTTGCCATAAACATGGGAGTGCTGACATCTCTTTCTAATGCTGATGTCAGTTCCTTTGGACATATACCCAGAAGTGGGATTGCTGGATCATTTGGTAGTTTTATTTTTAGCTTTGTGACTACTTTATGCTACTTGACAAATTGGTATTCTAATATACCTTGCATATTCACACCTTCATGAATACTTTTATCTTTTTGATAATACCTGTTCTAACAGGTCTGACATGATCTCATAGTTTTAAGTTGCATTTCCCTGTAGATTAGTGATGTTGACCGTGTTTTCATACATCTGTTTGCCATTTCAGGTCTTCCTTTGAGAAATGTCTATTCAGGTTTTTGTTCACTTTTTGAGTAGGATTGTTTATTTATTCTTATTGAGTATTTTGAGTTCTGAATATGGTTTAGATTTAGGCCATGTGAGATGTATGGCTTGCAAATATTTTCTCTGAATCTGTAGGTTGTCTCCTCACTTTGATATTTGTTTTATTTTCTGTGCCAAAACTTTTCAGTTTTATGGTATAATTTCTTCTAACCATGATATTAGCTAAGTTGAACTTTTTACATGTGATGTCTGTACTTTATTCAGTGTCTTCTCTAATTTCCATTGGATGTAAAATTATTTTGATTGTGTGTCAACATTTCATCTATAATGCAGGTGTAGTTAACACTAAATCATAGTTAGAAAACTGAGAGGTTGAGATTTAAGTTTGTTGCTTGAGGCCTCAGACTGGCTGTAAAACTTCCACTATGCCATAATTCTCCATTCTTCTGTGGAAACCATGCTCACCAGTCAGGAAGCCTGGGTGAGCCTCTCTCTTCAACCCCACCATGTTACTGGTTTACTTGGCATGGGAGCCTGTCAAGAGAAGGGGTCTCTTTGTCCTTAAATCAATCTGTTTGGACCCAGGAGATGCACACCTTGACTTCAGTCATTGACCTTAAATGGTTAATGCATATCAGTGAATTTGAAACTGCATGAGGTATACACAATTTAAGACAATGTTGACTTTCTTCACACTGAATATATTAGATGTGTTCCTGTCAAAAAGTCAGTTATATGTCTTATGTCTGTAAGAGGACAAACTACACACAGCTTCAAGTTACATTTCCTTTTCTTCAATAAACCAGTGGGAATTATAACATGGAACTGACTGGCTTTGCATCCCACAGCACTGACTTTTTTTAAAATTGTGAGAGTCTGGTGGGTCCCAGATCCTCCAGACCCAGGTGGAGAGGGTCTCAGTCCTTGTTCCTCTACCTTGGGAGCTCCAAAAACCTATCTGTTCTTATGTCAGCATTCCAGAGACCCAGAACTTAGGAAAAGTCTGGCCCAGGCTGAAGGCAGAGTGAGGCAAAGGCTTTATGAAGAATCAGGGACTGGGGGTGCTGGGCCAACCCCCATGCCTCCCTCAACACAGGCTCAGCTGAAGTGGGTTTCACCAGAATAATGTCTTCATTTCCCACAGTCCTCTCAGATAAGGTCATGGTGGGGTGTGTCCTCTGGCCTGGAAGGTCATTGGGTCATGCTCAGTGAGCAGCTGTGGCTCAATTTCCTCAAGGACTTCTAGGAACTTGGGACTTGTCTTTGGGAGGTCACATCTGGACTAGGACATCCCCATGATCTACTTGCTCATACCAAACTCCACCCAAACAACACTGTGCCTTTGTGCCTTTGCCACACTTATGTGCTGTGTTTGCTCCCTTCCACTGAATCTGAGGACTTTCCACCTTGGATCAACCTCTTCATGAATATTCAGGACTTGAGGAGGATCCTGCACACCACACTTTTCAGGTCTTCCTTCAACTGGATGAAAGGGGTGGCATAGGAAGGTGCAATGGGGGAAGAAACGGGACCGGTGGAGGAGAGACAAGAGGTAGTGGACAGACACAGAAAGAAGGTGAAGAGGACAGGAGACTACATTTGTTGGGTGTGACAGGTGCTCTATGCCCACCAATACTGGTGGTGCTGGATGGCAGCCTCCAGAAGCTCCTTGGCCTTCTTGTTCTCTTCCAATAGCTGCCTGTGGGATGGTGGTAAGTGGTAAGCACCTCTTCCTCATTCTGCCCTCTCCATCTCAAACTACGCATCTTACTGCATGGTTGCTGCCTCCTGGATGTGAAGTAAGAGCCCCTCAGTGATGGTGGGCAGTCTCCTGTCCCACACAGGAAGCACAGCTGCATCTTCAAAGCCTTCAGGTTTCTCTCCACCAACTTCAATGTAGAGAAAAGGCCAGATGAGCAGGTGAGCTCAGATAAGATCTACCCTCCTGCCCTGGCCTCATCTCCACTGAGCAGCTGCTTTTATATATATGTTATATATAATATAATATGTATTATACATATAATATAACATATTTTATATGTATATATGTAATGTTATAGAAACCAATCCCAAAAGAAGGAATCATTAGCAATATGTAGCAATTTAACTTACTACTTACTCCTGGTATAATTCCTTTACACACAGTAATTCAAGGATGAAAGAATCACCTGTGCTTGTACCAAGTACATTCATTTCTATAGGTGAAATGCCTCAATTTGGGCTTCCAGGTGTTTAGACAGCTGGACAATAGGAGGCCAATGCGGATTGGGATATTTGCCTCCTCTATTATCAATACACAATAGCTGTAAAACAGATCATAAGAATAATCATTGCACTAGTCCCCTCCCACTACATCAAAGGGTCAAGCATGATTTACCTGGTTAATTATGGAATTCTGGGTTTTTTCCCTTTGGCAGATCTCTTGAACAAAGTATGCTGTATCCACTAATGACGAAATGAAAAGAAATCTCATCTGCTACCCTAGGAATGTTTGCAGTCTCCACTGCAAAGGCTGTTGTTGCTGCACAACAGCATATTAACATTTCTAGCCAGGGTAGTCTCAGATAATAGAATTGTTCTTGATTATGTATTAACTAAGGAAGATGATGTCTTTATTATTGCTAATACTGCATGATGTACCTGAATAAACACTGAGGAAATTGAGACTCAGTTGCATAAAATAAGAGAGCAAGCCACATGGCTACCATAAGCCTCACCTAATTCTCCATTGTCATTTGATCTATGTAAGTGAATGTCTTTTACTGTAGTTTCATGGCTTAAAACCATCATGCAACCTAGAACATTCACAAAGTTGGCATCTTTTTATTTCTTTCTTTTTAAACTATGTACTTGTTATCTATTAAAGCTCTGCAGACATTCAACTACTGACAAAATGATGTTTGCCCAGTGCTCTGACAACCAATACATACAAAACAGGTTAATTTAAACATGACACCTAGGTACCCCAGGCACAAAAGCAACTTTTTCTGCCCTCCTTGCTGCTCAAATGTATTTAAAACATCTTGACACTGTATTTTTTCTCAGTTAACAGAGGAAATGTATGTTAACTGAATAAATGCCATAGAGGAAAAGCCCAAAGCTAGGACCATCTTAAGCAGTGAAAATATAAAAACTTTCCAGCCAGTAAATTTGGAGAAGATATTTCTAACAGGAGATATTGGGCAAGAAAAAGAAATGGAAGGAAAACAAATAGAAAAAGAAAAACTCATGGTCTTTCACATTGAAAAATCTAATGGCTCCACCAAATTACAAACAAACAAACAAAAAAACCTCTTAGAACTCGAAAGCAAATTTAGTGTAGTTGAAGAATACAAAACCAACATAGTAAAACCAGTATCGTGTTTACACACTAACAACTATCTGAAGAAGAAATGAATAAAACAATCCCAATTAGAGTAGCATATACGAAAATTAAGAGTGAATTTAATGAAGGATTTGGACAATGTGTGCAGTGAACATAGTAAAGCATTGATGAAAAAATGAAATATGACACAAATAGTGGAAATATATCCCATGTTCATTTATTGGAATATTCAATTTTATTAAATGGTTAATACTACCTGGAACACTCTACCAAATCAATGCAATGCCAATCAAAGTTTTAAGGTTATTCTTTACACAAGTATAAACTAAAATTTCAGATATGTATAGGATTACAAAAGACCACAGACAGCAGAGAATCATCTTGAGCCAAAAACTAGAGGAATCACACCATCTAACTTCAAATTATACTGCAGAGTTTAGTAATCAAAAGAGCATGTTACAGGCAGAAAAGTGACACAGCGACCAATGAATTAGGATAAAATAGCCCATAGATATACCCACACATCTACAACCAACTGATTGTTAGCAAAAGTGCCAAGAACACAAAGAGGAAATGCCAGTCTGTTTAGTAATTGATGTTGTGATAACTCCCAGTCCAAATGTTAAGAAAAGAATAAGACCCTTATCTCAACCTTTGTACAAGAATCAACTCAAAGTAAGGACTTAAACATGATTTTCTAAAATTTGAAAACTACTAGAAGAAAAACTAATGGGAGTGGTCTATGATACTGGTCTGAGCAATGATTTTTTAGATATCACTCCAAAAGCAGAGACAACTAAAATAAAAGTAGAACAGTGAGATTGCATACATCTGAGAATTTTCTGCGTACCAGAGCAGACAAACAAACAAAAGAGACAACCCACAGATTCAGAGAAACTATTTGAAAATCATGCATTTGTTAAGGGCAAAATATCAAAAATATATAAGGGATTCAAAAGACTCAATAACAGGAAATCCTTAGTAAAAATGGCCAATAGTCTTTAATAGATATTTTTCAAAAGCAGATAATCAAATCACAATAGGAGTATGGAATAGAATGAAGAATACCAGAAGCAAAGGGGGGAATGGAAGTTGATGGGAAAAAGGAATGAGATGGCCAAATGGTGCAAAGTTTCAGTTCGACAGGATGAAATACTTCTGGTGATGCACCACACAGCATAGTGAATATACTTCACAAAAATTAACGTGTTGAATATTTCAAAGTTGTTTTATAAAGTTTATTTTAAATGTCTTACCTCAAAATGATAAGTATATATCATATATCAGGTGATAGATATATTAGTGGGCCTGATTTGCTCACTCCACAATGTATACACGTAAGGAAACATCACACTGTACCCCCATCACTGCATTTGTAACCTCGAGTCCTTGGAATGGCCCACACAATCGGTGCAGTGGATGCCCACTAAGAGTTAAGCTGGATGTGAATCCAATCAGATTCTGGTAGGCATTTGTGGATGTGGAAAGGAAGCTGACATTGATTTTTAAATAAAATTAAGAATCAATGTGAAAGTGATAATGAAAAAGAAGACACTGCACAATATATTAAAAGGAATGGAAGGCTAGTGTAACATAAGACATCCCATGTATGCAAAAGTATCTGCAAATACTTCAGTGAAGAAAAAGAAAAAAAGGTAAGATGTGGGCCTGATGAATTTATATAATTTAGGACTTAAATACAAATAGGAGTGACCCACCTCCACAGAGTGTAAGCACAATGAATTACAACAAAATTTAAAAAATGAAAAAGTGCACTTATCCAATAAGCAATCACAGAGGAATGTAGTGAGCTCTTCAGAAGTGTCCAGTCGGTCTGGACTTGAGGACATGAGGACATGAGGACAGTCTGTTCACAGGAGAATGTATAACTTAATATCTTGCGATAGTGTATCCCCCCAGAACTCAGATTGAAGCTTGATCCCCATTATATATATAATGTTAAGAAGGTGGAAAATTCAACTATGGTATTTGAAAAACGGGAACTTTGCAGCATAATTAGCTAGTGAGGGCTATGCCACCACAAGTGGATTAATTGATTCATGGAGTGGTGAGTTAATGCTTTATGGGTTATCAGTAAGTAGACAAGTGACCTTTAAAAAAGAGACAAAAACCATGTGGACACAGTTTTGCCACTTTCACCATGTGATCCCTGCATCACTCCTGGACTCTGCAGAAAGTCCCCAAAGGAAGAAGCCCCTCAGCAGATGCACCCCCATGACATTAGACTTAACTTCCAGAACTGTTAAAAATCAATATTGTTTCTTAATTAGTTACACAGCTGTAGGACTTTCTAATTTTTATAACAAGGGACAGAGTATGAACTTACACAGTCTGAAAAAAATGTGCATGTGAATGGAGGAAAAGAGAGCAACTGAGAAAATTGAGAGTGAATAGCTAAAATACAGTCTGAGAAGAGGAAGGTAGGAATTAGAGTTTGGGTAAACATAAGAGGAAATTCAGGAATACAAAAGGTGAAGGTATACACATGAGATCCAGCCTTGGAGATTCCGTGATGCTTGTGTGGTGCAGTCAGACCAGCTGTCCTCAGGTCTAGGATCTGATGAAAAAATTGGTTAAAAGCTGAACATGTCCAGCATCTTCTGGGCTTTATAGTTCCCAGCTTCCCTGCCCAGTGTATGGTGACTGTCCTGGGAGGCTCTGGTGTGGACATTATTTAGCCATTCATTGCTCTGCTCCTTACTCCAACTTGAAGATCCCCTCAGGTTTGCTAAAGCAGTGCTCTGTTAATCCAGAACAGTGTAGAATTCTGTAAAACTACTAAGTCAGATCCTTGTCAGTGTAACAAGATCTCGGTTTCAGAAACTGTGCAATGAAGAGGCCAATTTGAAACTTTTGTAAGAGGGGGGTGACTATCATATTTTTCATGAAATAGAATCTTTCTATATAGCATTTAACATAATAAATGATTCGTGTAATTACCAATGGAAAAAAATGTGGCTGCTGGGATTTACTAACGAGTTTCATTCACTCAACAACAGGCTGTAGTTCTCCAGCATCTCATCCCTGTACAAGGTTCTCTTAGCATAATCCAGGTCTTGACACTCTGCTCAGGTGAGGTCCACATCCATGTTCTCAAATGACAACAATACCTGTAATAGCACGTTTCTTCATAAATCAAGTCACCAATCCCGGGTCACAAAACAGGAATATGGAAGTCTTTCGTGTGTGCTTGTGTCTTAAGTCTAACTTACATGAAGTGCAGCTTCTTTGTAGATCATATGTGGAAGACAGAAAAATCACAGAATAAATATCCAGCCACAGTAATAATTTATTAATTACCAAAAATGCTATCACAAAGCTTACCTTATAAATCTAGAACCATCCTAGTGGCTAATGATGAAAGTATGAATAAAAGTCTGCTCCTCCAAGGAGTTTACAATCAGGTATGAAGACACAAGTATAAATACACACAGGGGATAATGTGTTAGATGAACTAGTTTAGATAAAATTTCAACATAGACTGAGGTAAGAAAGAACAAAATAATAAGGTATTATTTTGTGTTCAGTTTGCACTTAACTGCAAAGCCAAATATGTTAAATTCTTCCACGTGAACAAGGTGCTCTCAAGATTAAGGGGCAACATCAAAAGTTCAGTCAAAAGTGCACAAAGAATACAACCTGCATTAATGAAACTACACACAGCATCGTGTGTAGGTGTGTGGTCCTGGTCTATGATATGAGATAAACACAATGTTGAAGAAACTAATTATGTAGTGGTTCTGTATTAAAATATTTAACTTAGTTCAAACAATAAAACATCTCATGAGCATATTGTTGATTTTTAATTACTTATAAACTAAATGAATTTACATAAACATCTGGAAATGTTTTCCTACATGCCAAATAATTGCTTGTGGCCATCCCAGGTTGAAGACACTGCCACGTGTCAAACCACAGGTCGTGAATAACGAAGTTGTGTAAGAGCAGCTAAGCTGCATGACCGGATTTGGATTTTCACACTCATCCCCAGAATGAGAACGCGAAGTGCAAGTGAGAGGGAGGAAGACAGGGAGCCAGGTGAGCACCTACAGCAGGACACAGATCATCAACCACACAGAATAGGAAGCAAATTCTTTTAAAGAGAGATGAAAAGAAAGGAAGTACAGTGTGTGGTACTAATTTGGTGAGCAGAATGTAAGGAGAGAAGTTTTATTTCCAGGCTATGTACGTGATCATAGCTACATAGATTCTGGTCTTGTAAAGTGAAATTTATAAAATGAAAAAAGAATATAATGGGCAAAATTGGCACAGACTAGGAAACATCATACTTGATATGTCTGTGATCCAATATGTCGGTTGTCAAGCTGGCAACAGATATATAATTAAACAGTTTACAGAAATCTGAGCTAAATATGAAAACTTTGGTAAGTAGCCTGATTTCAGTGGTGTTTGAAGGAATCCTAGTGAATAAAATGGCTTTAAGAGGCCTAAAAGATTGAAAAAAGAGAAAGAGCAAGTAAAGAATCTGAGAAAAAAAGTTATTTTATTTTTTTAAAAATTGACTAGTAATAATTGTACATATTTGTTATATGGCATGATATTTTGATACAGATACTCACATACAATGTGTAAGGATCAGATCAGGGTAATTAGTATATCCATCACCTCAAACATTCATTATTGCTTTGTTAAGAACATTCAAACTCCTCTCTTCCAGCTACTTGAAAATATTAGATAAATTATTGTTAATTATTAGTCAACTAACAGTCTATAGAACACTAGAAATAATTCTTCCTATCTGGTTATAAGAGAAACTAATATTTACTGATAGACAAGGAGAGAGAGATCATAAAGACTGACACAGAATTTTCTGTGTTCATTTTATGAATATTAAAAAGCTCAATATAAGGATGCTACTACTATAACTTATTGTGTTTACAGTGCTGTGAAGAATAAATATTTGATTACTCACGTAGAGATCAAGAAGATACTTTAAAAAGCACCGTCCACATTTCTAGGTCCACATGTAAGGAGGGTGAAAGTAATTTCTCTTTTTAAACAAAAAATAAAAGGCTAAAGAAATTAAAAAATCAAAACCTCTTCAATTCATAAGAGAGAAGATGACAAAGGGAAAGCTGCTGCCCTCAAGATTAGAGAAACAGACAGTAGAATGTAGGCTTCCATGGCTCACAGGAGCAGAGACTCACCCGGGAAACCACCATGGGAACAAGTGCAGGGGAAGGAAAACCTGATGGGAAATTGTGACCGACCAATTCCTGAAGGCTCCATGTGGACAATTCTGAGAGTAAAAAACTCCAGGGGGACCCAGTCGTAGGCAGGCCACCACAATATTGTGAAATTTACCTCCAAGAGCTAGACCAGGCTCCCACAGTGTTTACTGTGTGGAGAAAGCTGACCTCGTGTTTCTAGCAGGGGAAGGAGAAAAAGCAAATCACTTTGAAATATGCCGGAGTGCTCTGGTAGTGTGCCTTAGCCTGCTTGTCACAACTTTATCCAGGTGTAATAAACGCTGTAGTCAATAGAACCCCTTTCACATAGTCACCCAATGCAATGCACTACATCAAAATTCAGTAACAGTCCTGGAAGCCATACTGACTTTGATGTGATGTCTCAGTTTTCCTTCATGGGAGTTACAGGAGCTAGTAAAAACATTAAATTAATTAACCAGAGAATAAGGACAGGTAGAGGGAAGAGTGTAAGTATTCATCCCAGGAAGGAGTAAAATTTTAAATAGTTATTAACAAATACTCATAAGATAAATTTAGAAATCACTGAGAAATATGAAACTAAGATGAAAACCAAAAGGGAGAGTCATGAGACTCATCCCAGGAGGTTGGAAATCTTTAGTTGATAATTAAGAAATAAGGTCTATAAAACGGACATTGGTGTGTTTAATAATAAAAAGTCTTGATACCACCATATCAAGGATTGGGCAGGCAAAAGAGACACCCTTTTTTTCTACCCGAATTACAGTTTCTCAGACAAGTCCACTCTGTTTACCAAAGTTGGAGAAATTTGAAAGAAAAAAAAGTGAAGCTCATTATTAAAAATCTACTCTGAAATTAACAAAGGCAATAGTCAGGCAGATTAATGATGATAAAGATTGATGAATGAACCAGAGTTTTTTGAGTCTAATTCTCACCCAGAACCCAAAGTTTTCTACAAAGTGAGAAAAAAGTTGTGGAGGGGGAATATAGGATGAGAGTGCTGGCTTCCACACCCTTACAGTGTGTGCTCACACTCAACATTTGACTAATGAAGGGAGTCCCACTAAATAGATTTATCTGGTTTTTTAAGTAGATTTGGAGATGAGGGGGTGAGGAAGGGTGCTGGTATAATCTTTGATTTCTTCCCCACATTAGCTCAACTTTGTTGTTCCTACCTGATACAGTGGTCACAGTAGCAGGGTTACAACTGCTAGTGCTGGAATCAGAAATTATTCCAAAGCAAGAAACTTATTTTATCTTTAAATCTTTGTGTCATAATTCCTAAGGGCATGATAAAGCAGATTGTATTCTGAAACTACTGATAAAAGTGGTGTTAACAGAAAATGTAGTTTTATTGCCAGGTGGTAAAACAGCCCCATGAATCTGTACCTATGTAAACCTATCCTGTATGAATGGAAAGAGACTGGTGGAAGGGGTGGATATTTGCTAGAATAAAACCACTGCTTGGAATGTGGACAGCACAGTGGACAAATCTAATGCCCCATCCAATGTTAAATGAGTTTGTATAAAAATGAAGAAAAAGAGAAATACCAGCTGAAAGCAAAAGAATAGATCAATAAAATATGTAATGGGACAAATTCAGTATTACCTCAACATCCTGAAAGAGATTCAGAGGAAAAGATGATATTGTCTTTCAGCTCAATTATACAAAATGACTGAGAGGGCAAAACCATATATTGCTGAGACCACTCCTGCTTTTGGAACCTGACAAGATATAATAGAAGCCAGAAACCTGAGTAGCCACCCCCTGTAGGGCTGAAGGTTGAATTCTGTCACCAGTGGACAATGATGTAATTAATCATGACATTGTAATGAAACCACCCTAAGTATCCCTAAGGACTGGGTTCAGGAAACTTCAGGGATGGTCAAAATTTAACTTCAGGGATGGGTTAAAATTTAAGAGAGCACTGGGAATATTTGCCAGAAAATATAACTTTGAACAGTCTGCTGCACAAGCTGCATGTAGAGATGAAATGAGAAAAATGCATGGAGAGTTACTTAAAGACCTGTGGTTAACTCAGTCCTCCAAATATTCCAGGTTTTATCTCTGAATCAAGTACAGCCTTCCAAAAGCTGTCTGCGACCACACTATTTTAACATCCCCATAAAAACTTTAAGGTGAGTTTTGCCTTAGTACTAGGTAGCAGTGTCCACTTTTCTACACTGAAAATGTTTATTTCCAGACTAGTAGTGAAAAGCTTTCATTACCATCATCTATATGGTCAATGAAGACAGTGTTTCATACTTTGGTGTCAGCAAGTCTTGATGTCCTATGAGAATTGAGCATGCGGTCTTAGATTCCAACCTAATCATGTAACAATTATGTGTGTCATTTGGTGAGGACATCAGAAGGACCAGAGACAAATTTGTACTCAACTTTCATGACTGTGAGGTCTCATAACCTGCCTATACATGCATGTCAACATTATCTTATTCACATAAATTTCTCTGAGACTTTTAATTATTTCTACTTTTCTTTTTGATTTTATTGACCCCAAAAAGCTCATTAAATACAATGTATGCAAAAAACATAGGTAATAATTAGACAAATAACTCATTGAAATTTATTCATTTGTTGCTCTTGGACACACATAGAGGTCTCTGAAAGTACAGGTGAGAGAGAAGGCAAAAGAATTGGAGTCATGAGAGAACTGACATTGGTCCTAGATTCTTCTGATCAAAACATGCTACTTGTAGCAAGGACAAACAAATATTAATTAATACTAGCCAGAGCAATCAGGGAAGACAAGGAAATAAAGGGCATCCAGACTGGAAAAGATGAAGTCAAACTGTCCCTCTTTGAAGATGATATGATCCTACATATAGAACAGCCTAAGGACTCTACAAAAATAAAAACCTTCTAGACTTGATAAATGATTACAGCAAAGTTGCAGGTTACAAAACCAACATGCAAAAATCAATGGCCTTTTTATACTCCAACAATGAACTAGCAGAAAAAGAAATCAAGAAAATTAAACCATTTATAATAGTCACCAAAAAAATAAAATTCCTAGTAATAAAGTTAACCAAGGATGTGAAAAATCTCTATGAAGAGAACTACAAACCACTGTTGAGAGAAATCAAAGAAGACACAAGAAGATGGAAAGATATCCCACCCTCTTGCACTGGAAGAATCAACATTGTGAAATGTCCACACTATCCAAAGTTATCTACAGATTCAATGCAATCACCATCAAAAATCCAATGACATTCTTCTCGGAAATGGAAAAGACAATTCTAACATTCATATAGAATATCAAAAGACCTCAAATAGCCAAAGCAATCCTGAGCAAAAAAAAAAAAGGCTGTAAGCATAACACTACCTGACTTTAAACTATACCAGAAAGCTATAGTAACCAAAACAGCATGATACTGGCATAAAAACAGACAGACTGACTAATGGAACAGAATATAAAACCCAGATATCAACCGATACAGCTTAGCCATTTATTCTTCAACAAAGCCACCAAAAGTGCACATGGGGGAAGAGACTGCCCCTTCAGTAAATGGGGCTGGGAAAATTGGACATCCAAATGTAAAAGAATAAAACTAGACCCATACCTCTCACCATATACCAAAATCAACTCAAAATGGGTTGAAAAATTAAGTATTCATTCTGAAACAATAAAACTCCTAAAAGAAAACAGGGGAAATAATTCAGGAAGTAGTACTGGTCATAGACTATGAATACAAACCCCAAAACACAGGCAACCAAAGAAAAAATAAACAAATAGGATTATATAAAACTAAAAAACTTCTGCACAGCAAAAGAAACAATTAACAGAGCAAAAAGGCAACCATCAGAGTGGGAGAAAATATTTGCAAAATATATATCTGACAAAGGATTAATATCCAGAATATAAAAGAACTCAAACAACTTAACAGCAAAAAAGCCAAGTAACCCAATTAAAAAGTGGGCAAAGGAGCTGAATAGGCATTTCTCAAAAGAAGATATATGAATGGCTAACAGACATAGGAAAAAATGCTCAACATCACTCCTCATTTGGCAAATGCAAATCAGAGCTACTTTGAGATAACATCTCACTCCAGATAGGATGGCTAATACCCAAAAGACTCAGAATAATGAATGCTAGTGAGGATGCAGAGAAAAAGTCCTACACTGTTGGTGGGACTGCAAAATGGTGCAGACTTTACAGAAAATGTCATGGAGGTTCTTGAAACAATTACAGATAGTTCTACTATATGACCCAGCTATTCCACTGCTGGGAATATACCCAGAGGAATGGAAATCATCATGCCAAACGGATACCTGTACTCCCATGTTTTTTTGCTGCACTATTTATAATGACCAAGAGTTGGAAGCAGACTAAGTGCCCACTATCACATGAGTGGATAAGGAAAATATGGTATATCTACCCAATGGAATATTACTCTGCTGTAAAAAAAGAATGAAATACTACTATTCACAGCAACATGGATGGAATTAGAAGAAAATTTTATTAAGAGAAATAAGCCAGGCACAGAAAAAGTAATACCCCATGTTCTCACTAATTTGTGGAAGCTAATAAAAATAAATAAATAAATATACAAACAAATGTGGGGGGAGAAGAAGAGACAATAATCACAATAATTTCTTGAACTTGCTAAGTGAACATATATGATGCTTCTGGAGGGTGCAGAAGAGGGGGGAAAGGAGGAATTAGTCAAGGGACATGAAAATAAACTACATTGTATATTGATAAATTAAAGTTTCAAAAATAATTTAGAAAATTTCTCAGCTTCCTCAGAATTGACTGTGCATGCAATGGTAAAAACACTGAGTTGCAAAAATAACATGTTTAGTAGCCAGGACATTGCCTCTTCCACCTTTACCTGTCATGGTAGCTGAGGGCAATCTTAGTAAGTCAGGCCATCTTCTCCTCTGATATTTGTGGGTACAGGCAATGTGAAATTTTACTATGAGACTGCCCAATTTGAGTATTCAATGCTTCCCTTGAATCCTATGAAAGTATAATCTTGCTGACCTGGGAGTGACTTTTCCACATTACAACAAATTTGCTCCTGATTCATTTGCGAATTTCATTCTGAGGTCAATCTTATTTCTGAGGTCCTGGGAGGCAGCTCTCTGTTATGCCTCATTTTAAATCTATTTAAATAGCATATAACTATCTACTGCTGGGTTGGTTTTTTGTTTTGTTTTGTTTTTTCTCAGCATAGGGAATGTTGTGTTGTTTTTTTTCTTTACATTCCTGTGTAAGACTTGCTCCCCAACTTCCCAGGGGAGAAACACTAACCTCAATGTCTGTGTCTGAGCCTGTAGGATCTTTGCATTTGTAATTGTTAATGGTGAACAGCACATTTAGCTCTTGGACTCTCATGTTCCTCATTTCTAAATTAGAAGTGAGTACTTGTACTTTACAAAGTTGTGAAGACATAATGAGATGTTTACATAAAATTCCCAGCATGTGGTGTTTGATGCATACATGTGAGAGTTGTTTCTCTTCTTACATCACTGGCCTCTGTGTTAGAGGAGGCGGTGAATATTTTTGCTCTACACAGAAATGAGTTCAATCTGTGCGTGAACGTAGATGCCAAAGGAAGGTGGATGTTATACCTGTTGTCATGTCAGAAACAGATAAATATATTTCCCAGTCCTTCATTTTAGTTTATTCTATTCCCAAAACTTGTCAAAAGAGCTCCTCAGAGTGGCTGTTTCTTCTTCACCCCCATGTGTTCCTTGGTCTACTGTAGTCTGTCACCTCCTTCACTCCATTGGGCCTGCTCTGGCAAAGATCACTGATGTCCCCACACTGACAAAGCAGCATCTTCTTGTCCTCACTGACGTGACTTCCCTGCAGCATCTGCTACTTTCTTTGGGTCATTTCACCCTTGGAGGTCCTAGGTTGCCTCCCACCTTTGAGAAAGTGACATGATTGTTGTTGCTGACATTTCTTCTACTCAATCCCTAAATGAGACATTTCATCCCCCTTTAGATCATGAACAAAAAAGCAAGAATTATTTGTATGTCAGAAACATTGGAATTAGGCAGGAAAATGAAGACAGTAGGAGGCCTGGCATCACATCTGTGCACATTCCCATCTTGAGGAATATTTTTGGTTCCTTAAGGAGCTATGGCCAGAAGCACCGGGCCTTGCATGTGAGAAAATGAGTGGTTGTGCACCAGTGACTGGTGACTGCCTGACACAGAGGGTCCCTTTCATCCCTCTGCTGAAAATGTGCATGAGCTTGAAGATGTTGGCTACCTTATTTTCTAGATTTTTCACCATATTACTCAAAATGATTCTAATGTCCTTACCTTAGTTTTTCAAGATCTGTCTGGGCCATCTCTTTGTCTGGTTCTATTAATTTTTTTGTCTTTTGTGTGGGTTCTTTTTCTTTTGTTTTTTCCTTTTTTGCATGTATAAACTTTTTGTTTAATGCTGAATATCATGTGGGGAACAAATAAACTGAGGTAAATAGTAATTATCCCTAGAAATGGGCATACCTCTTACACTGTGAGACCATTATTGTGAAGAGTTGATAAAATCAAGACAAGAGAAAAGCTGACTTGGGGATTTGTGGCTGTTATCCTGACTTTCATTGAACACAGGCTTTTACTTCCTCCACATCAGGCTGCCGTTGCCTCAAGTGTAGGACAGAAGTGGGGCTGTGGGAAAGTCTTCCTCAGATGTAGGACTCCATGTCCAGCATTCAGCTCTTGCTGGATATTTGGGCCTCAGATGGGATCTTCTTGATGCTCCTGCCCCTCCCCAGGGATGGATGGTGTTACTGCTGACTTGGTTCTAGGCTCCAGGTGAGGGGCAGGGGAATTCTCAGGTGTCCTGGTCCATCTGTGTTCTTGTAAATGCTCTTTGTGCCCAAACTCTACCTGTTCTGAAGGTTCCTGTCCTATTCTCTACACCCCAGGGGCAGCAGAACTCTCCATGCATTTAGTAATGGATCCTGGTCCCAGGATGGTTTCTTGCCCTCCCATTGGTGGTACAGGGCTTTGCTTCTTTTCCAGCTACCCTTTTCCAGGTGCAGCAGGTCTTTGCTTGCCCCTCACTCCTGGGCTTAAGGCTCCTGTATTGTGAGGGATATAGGTCTAGGCAGGGAGTAATGGGTCATATCTGACCCGCATATCTCAGTCCCCCCTGCTTTCCTGTATTGCTGACAGTCTCCACCTTTTCTGTTCACCCTTCAGCTTTCTTTCTAGCATCTGGTAAATGAATGCAAACTTCCTTTCCATTATGTCCATGGTCCCCAGATATCATAACCGGCACATCAGGATAAAATTGGCCTCCAAAAATTCATGAATTTTTGGCTGTTTTCTTTTTCCTGTTTCTTTAACTCCATATCTGCACATTCTCCCGAGTGCGCCACGGGCTCGGCCCGTATATCTGCACATTCTCTGCAATGTGTGAGTCTGTTTTTTTTTTTTTTAATCTAGTTTCTTCTTAGAAGGGTCTGCTCCTCCTGAGATTTTAGGCTTCTGTGTTTCCTGACGTCCTTTGCATTCTGATGTGTCCAAAACATTTGACTTGTGCTTTATCTGGGTATTTGTTTTTTTCATTGTTGTTAGAACAGTCTTTTTGTTTTCTATATACAAGGTGGAAGTGAAAATCACAATGTCCAATTTTCCCATGGTAAAATTTGCCCATGCCTGAAAATATCTTCCATGTTATGAAGATTCTTGTGAATGTGGTTTATACCAAGTCTTGTCTTGACATAAATAAAATCGAAGTTGTTTACAACCTCAATTACTTAATATTTACTGAAATTCTACAGTGTGCTACCTTGGATTAAATTGAGGTAATATATATTAATCAAATATATGTTGATTTTTAAAAACCATTTATGCTGGCTCCTTAATGGAAGAGAGAAAGAATGTTTTTGATGGACTGTTTTGCTTGTTTCTTGTTTTGTTTTGTTTTGTTTTTTACGTGGGTTTAAAGCAGAGGTTGAAATGCTCAGGAATGTTCAAAAACCCATTTAGTACTGTATCAGTGTTCAATTCATTTGGATTGTGACAGACTTTAAGGTAAAATTGTGCATGATGTTATTCAGGAAAAAAAATATATACATTCAAGGAAGACTTTTTTGAAGACACTCCTATTTTTTCTAGAGAGAAAAACATAGTAGTGATTACTTTTTATTACAGTTGATAAAGAAATAAAATGTGCTCATCACATACAGAGTTCTGTTCTTTGGTCACCAGGGATGGCTGTGCCTGGTGACTTGATGTGAGAATGCTGAGGTGGTTGTCATGTGGGCCAGCAGGACAGAAAGGAAACCAGGTGATTATCTCCAAGTACCAGAGGGGAGTCAGCTAAATGTTGTTTTCATAAAAGTTCACATTCAGCTGAGCAATCAAAGGGGGGAAGATTAGAAGGGCAGTGTTTTTCATAGTCTAGAGATTAACATCATGTGTGTTCTGAAATTTTTGTTCCTTTACTTGTTGCAATTCTAGATTGCCATGTAACACAGGGATGAATTTTTTAAATGGCAATTACTTTTTACTAAAGAGATTTTAAAATATATTTAATTTGTGGATATGTGATTACATTTTAGTTGACTACACTGATAGATGGTCACAAAAATGGAGATTTACTTAATGATTGAGAGGGCATGAAGAAGTGGCTATTCTTAAAGCTGCCATTTTTATTGAAAAAATACTTAAGATCAAACCTGTGTTAGTTGAAAATCTCTTTACTGTCATTCAAGATAGAGGAGAGAAATAGAAACATATCTGTATCCTAAAACCAAGAAAATCTAATAGTTAATGGGGGGGGGCTTCTTTCCCTAGCACCCAGAATCAATTTTTAGGTGATAAAATAAATGACACAATATGACTCTGAGTGGAATGGGTTTTATTCTGGCACTTTGAGTCAACACATTCACTGTGTCTTTTGAAGAAACAGTTCTGAAAGGAATAACACATTTTGGCAACCAGGAGACAGTTGATGTGAAGTTTCTGAGCATATGTGCAGAACTCTGGTCCAGCAGATAAATATGAAATAGACCCTCAGTGTTCCCTGGCTTTTACACTATGTAATCAGGAATGCTGAGATTCACCCTTAAAAGTACCTTCACACCCTCACAAGAACCTGGGCCTAGAGCCGTGGCAAACCTGAAGTAGATAATAAAAGGATGAACCAGAACAATTGCTGAGAGAATAAAATTTTGTGAAACCCACCTACACAAGAGCTAATTCAAAACATTGTATGTTCCACCCTTTTGGATGACAAGCAAACTGATGTCTTATTAAGGGTCACAAATGGAACCAAAACAGCTAGTATGAAACTGAAAGAGAAGACAGATATTTGTCCATAAACAAAATCATTAATGTCGAGCAGAAAGTACTTCTATTTTACTGAATGAATATAAATATTTGATGATACTTTGGGTATAAGTAAATATAAAATGATGCTACATACGGTATATGTAAATGTGCAATAATTGCAAAGAACATTAGATCAGAAGCAACCTACAGTTGAATAAGTAAAAATTGATGAAAAAAAGTTGATGGATTATACGAGTGAAAATTAGGCACAATGTTGTCTTTTGAAATAAATTTACATTACAAAAATGCAATCTTTAAAAATTTTATCTATTCTACACTCTCTTTTTCTTATTATTTTGTAATTCTTACCATTATGTTGAAACTTGTCTTTTTAGTCTCCTTTTCTCATAAACTTTCTCTCACATTTTTATTCTTTTTATTTCTCTATTGTGTATTTTGTATAATTTTCTTTAGATCTATCTTTCATTACAAGTTGCTTTCCTCAACTGTGTCTACTGAATTGATTATTCTGTTTAATTTATGTATTTTTTCAAAATTGTAAATGACTATTTATATATGTGTGTATTTGTATATATATATATATATATGCTTTATTGAGATTTAATTCACATATCATAAAAGTAACCTTTTAAGTATACTATTCAATGCCATTTAATATGTGTACAAGATTGAAATACCATTAACTATATCTAGTTCCAAATATTTTATCACCTCCAAATCAAAACCCCATACCAATTAGCATTTACTTCCAATTCTTCCTGACCCCAATTTTGTGAAGAACTAATTTATATTTTATCTCTATGGATTTAACTATTCTGGGTATGTCATTTAAATATTTTTATACCCCCATGGTGCCATTGTGTGGCCGTGCAGGTAGTCCTTGCAGCTGCCAGACCCTATCCCCTGCCTAGCTGACTGTGTGCCAACCAGAGAGGCACCCCCCATAGAGGCTCAAAATGTATGGTGACCATGTGCCTGAGGCACCAGCATAAAACCGAGCAGGCACTGAGGCACCTGTGCCAAATTGGTAGCCCCAGCAAGATCTTAGCCAGACAATAGTGTTGAACCAGTGGACCATGAAATCCCTTGCCACAATGACTAAACATCAAAGGAAAGACACCAGAAATATGAAAAATCAAGAAAGTACACCACCGAAGGGTAATAACTCTCAAGCTCTAGGTCCTATAGAACAAGAAGCCTTTGAAATGGCTGACAAGGAATTTCGATTGATAATTCAAAGGAAACTAAATGAGATACAAGAAAACTCAGCTAGATAACACAATGAAGTGAGCAAAAGTATACAGTACGTGAAAGAAGAAATGTACAAGGAAATCAATGTTCTGAAAAAGAATGTAGCAGAGCTTGCCGAGCTGAAGAATTCATTCAACAAAATAAAAAACGCAACTGAGAGTTTAACCAGCAGGCTTGCAGAAGCAGAAGAGAGAACTTCTGACCTTGAAGATGGGCTGTTTGTAATAACACAGGCAGGCAAAAAGAAAAGAAAAAAGAATTTAAAACATTGAAAACAATTTAAGAGCTAGCAGACCACCTTAAGTGCACAAACATTTATATCGTGGGTGTTCTGGAGGGTGAAAAGAAAGGAAAATTCATTGAAAACATATTCAATGAAATAATACCAGAAAACTCCCCAGGTATTGGTAGAGATATCGACTTCCATATTCAAGAGGCTCAAAGGTCCCTAGATTCAACCCAAAATGTTCCTCTCTGAGACACATTTTAGTCAAACTGTCAAAAGTCAAAGAAAAAGAAAATCCTAAACAGAAGGAGAAATGTGTCAAGTCACTTGTAAGGGAATCCCCATCACACTAACAGCAGACTTCTCAACAGAAACTCTACAGGCCAGAAGAGATTGGGATGATATACTCAAAATATTAAAAACAAACAAGCAAACAAACAAAACACAGCCAATATAGAATATTTTAGGGTATTCTTCAGAAATGAAGGGGAAATAGTGTATTTCCCAGAAAAACAAATTCTGTGGAATTTCACCATGACATGAAAAGATCTGTAAGAAATCCTTAAGGAAAACCTGCTTCTGAAAGACAAAAAATGTTAATCACCATCATGAATACACTAGGAAGAACAAACCACACTGGTAGAGCAGATATGCAAATGATAAAGAGAGAGAAACTGTACCATCCCACATCAAAAAAACCAATGAAAACTGAAGACAAACAAGAAAAGGGTAAGAAAGAAACAAAAGATATTTAAATCAACCATAGGTAAAGCAATTGAGTTACAGGAGTAAGACAGTTCCTCTTGATAACAACCCTAAATATAAATGGGTTAAATTCCTCACTCAAAAGACACAGACTGATTGATTGAACTAAAAAGCTAGACTCAACTATATGCTGTCTTCAAGAGGCTTAACTCACCAGTAAAGATGCACATCGACCAATAGTGAAGGGATGGAAAAAAGGTATACCGTGCAAATGGAAGCCAAAAATGAGCATAAGTAGCTATTCTTATATCAGAAAAAATAGACCTTAAACCAAAAACCATTAAAAAAAGACTAGGAAGGCCATTATAAAGATAAAGGGATCTATTCAGCAAGAGAACATAAGATATATATATCCACCCAACACTGGAGCAACCAGACATATAAAGCAAACACTAGTAGACCTAAAGAATGAGATAGATCACAATAAAATAATAGTTAGGGATCTGAGCAAACCTCTCTCAGCATTAGACAGATCACTTAGGCAACAAATCAACAGAGAGACACAGGAATTAAACAACACTTTAGACCAACTGAACTTGGCAGATATCTACAGAACACTTCATGCAACAACTACAGAATATACATTATTATCACCTGCACATGGAACATTCTCCAGGATAGACCACATGTTAGGTCACAAATCAGGTCTCAACAAATTTTAAAAATTGAA
This sequence comes from Cynocephalus volans, assembly GCF_027409185.1. Taxonomy (NCBI): domain Eukaryota; kingdom Metazoa; phylum Chordata; class Mammalia; order Dermoptera; family Cynocephalidae; genus Cynocephalus; species Cynocephalus volans. Next base: position 97,531,196 of record NC_084474.1, on the reverse strand, counting down.
GTATCTTTTCAGACCACAATGGATTAAAACTAGAAATCAATAAAAAATGAAACTCTGGAAACTATACAAAAACAAAGAAATTAATTAGCATGCTCCTGAATGACCCATGGGTCCAAGAAGATATTAAACAAGGAATCAAAAAATTTCTTGACACTAATGAAATAAAGACACATCATACCAAACTTGAGACACACAGAAAAAGCAGTAATAACAAGGAAGTTTACTGCAATAAACATTTACATCAAAAGAATAGAAAATTTTCTTTTTCTGCTCTCTCTGCTTCCACCATCTGGCAATGTGAGACTCCTGGGTCACTGTTGCCACCACCAGATGGACTTTGGACTTCCTAGCCTCAGAAACCATCCATTGATTATAAACAAAGAAGAGGAAACACATAGGATCCAAAACAGTGGGTCCGTCTGAATAGAGTAAGGAAGAAATAAAAGAAATGGTGGAATAGACGGTCCCCAGCATAACTCATGGGTATTCCAGAAGGGGAGGAAAAAGGAGATTGCATTGAAAACATGTTCAACAAAATAGTGGCAGAAAACTTCCCAGGCATAGGAAAAATCACAGATCTTCAGATCCAGGAAGCTCAATGATCTCCGAACGTATTCAACCCAAAAAGGTCCTCTCGAATACATGTTATAGTCAAATTGGCAAAACTCAAAGACAAAGAGAGAATCTTAAAAGCTGCAAGAGAGAAGCATCAAATCACCTATAAGGGAGCCCCAATCAGAATAACATCAGACTTTTCATCACAAACCCTAAAACCCAGAAAGGAATGGGTTGATATATTCAAAATAATAAAAGACAGAGATTGCCAGCCAAGAATACTCTACCCTGCAAGGCTATCCTTCTGAAATGAAGGGCAAATAGTATATTTCTCAGACAAACAAAAACTATGTGAGTTCACCACCACACAACCACACTTACAAGAAATTCTCAAGGGAGTACTGGGTTTGGTTCCTGAAAAATAACTACCACTGCCATAAAAACCCAAGGAAAATCAAAACGCACTAGGATAATAAAAATGGCATTCATGAAGAGAAAGCAAAAAGGCTATCTACAACCCAAGGAACCAACAAATACAGAAAACAAACAGTAAATCAGAAAGCAAGGAACAAAAGACACCTAAGACAACCAAACAATAATGAATAAAATGCTAGGAATAAAACAACACTTTTCAATAACAACTCTTAATGTAAAAGGCTTAAATTCCCCCAGTCAAAAGACACAGACAGGCTGACTCAATTAAAAAAGAGGACCCAACTATATGCTACCTACAAGAGACCCACCTCACCCATAAAGACTCAAATAGCCTAAGAGTGAAAGGATAGAAAAAGATTTACCATGCAAACAGAAAAGAAAAACGAGCTGGAGTAGCTATTCTTATATCTGATAAAATAGACTTAAAACTTAAAACCATAAAAAGAGACAATGAGGGACACTATGTAATGATAAAAGGATTGATCCATCAAGAATACATAACAATTATAAATATATATGCACCCATTGTTGGAGCCACCAGATTTATAAAACAAACTCTATTAGACCTAAAGAAGGAAATAGACACTACTACCATAGTAGGAGGGGACCTGAACACCCCACTGTCAATATTGGACAGATCATCTAGGCAAAGAATCAGCAGAGAAACACAAGATCTAAACAACACTCTAGACAAATTGGACTTGGCAGATATCTACAGAACATTCCATCCAACAACCTCAGAATATTCATTCTTCTCATCAGCACATGGATTGTTCTCCAGGATAGATCAAATATTAGGTCACAAATCAAGTCTCAACAAATTTTAAAAAATTGGATCTATTCCATGTATTTTCTCAGACCACAATGGATTAAAATTAGAAATTAATAACAAATGAAATCCTGAAAACTATACAAATACATGGAAATTAAACAGCATTCTACTTAATGACATATGAGTCCAAGAAGAAATCAAGCAGGAAATCAAAAAATTTATTGAAACTAATGAAAATAATAATACATCATTCCAAAACCTGTGGGATACTGTAAAAGCAGTACTAAGGGGAAAATTTATCGCATTAAATGCTCACTTCAGAAGAATGGAAAGATGGCAAGTGAACAACCTAATACTTCACCTTAAAGAACTAGAAACACAAGAACAATCCAAACCTAAATTTAGTAGATGGAAAGAAATCGTTAAGATCAGAGCAGAACTTAATGAAATTGAAGCCCAAAAAACAATACAAAAGATCAACAAATCAAAAAGTTGGTTTTTTGAAAAGATAAATAAAATTAACAAAGCATTAGCATGCCTAACGAAAAAAAGAAGAGAGAAGATTCAAATAACAAAAATTAGAAATGAAAAAGGGGATATTACAACTGATTCATCTGAAGTACAAGGAATCATTCAAGACTACTATAAACAACTATATACCAACAAATTTAAAAATCTGGAGGAAATGGATAAATTTCTGGACACACACAAGCTCCCAAAACTGAGCCATGAAGACGTAGAAAATCTGAACAGACCAAAAACAATGAAGGAGATTGAAGCTGTTATCAGAAGGCTCCCAACAAAGAAAAGCCCAGGACCAGAAGGATTCACAGCAGAACGTTACCAAACATTCAAAGAGGAACTGACACCAATTCTTTACAGACTATTCCAAAAGATTGAAACAGACGCAAATCTCCCAAACTCATTCTATGAAGCGTACATCATCCTGATACCAAAACCAGGTCAAGATATAACCAAAAAAGAAAACTACAGGCCATTATCCTTGATGAATATAGATGCAAAAATCCTCACTAAAATACTAGCAAACAGAATACAGCAACACATACGTAAAATTATTCACCACGATCAAGTGGGATTCATCCCAGGGATGCAAGGTTGGTTCAACATACAGAGATCAATAAATGTGATACACCATATCAATAAAATCAAACACAAGGACCATATGATCATCTCTATAGATGCTGAAAAAACATTTGATAAAATTCAACATTCATTCATGACAAAGACCCTCTGTAAGTTACATATAGATCAAAAGTATCTCAACATAATTAAAGCCTAATATGATAAACCCACTGCCAATAACATCCTGAATGGGGTAAAGTTGAAAGCAATTCCCTTAAGAACAGGAAGTAGACAAGGATGCCCACTCTCACCACTGCTATTCAACATAGTGTTGGAAGTACTGGCTAGAGCAATCAGAGAAGAGAAGGAAATAAAGGGCATCCAGATTGGAAAAGATGAAGTCAAATTGTCCCTGTTTGCAGATGACATGATCCTATATATCTAATGGCCTAAAGCCTCTAAAAAAAACACTCGTGGAGTTGATAAAAGATTTCAGCAAAGTACCGGAATACAAAATCGACACACAAAAAATCAGTAGCATTTCTATTCTCACAGAAATCTAGGGAATATGCAGAATGAGAAATCAAGAATGCCTGCCCATTTACAATAGCCACCAAAAAATAAAATACTTAGGAATTGAGTTAACCAAGGATGTGAAAAATCTCTGTAATGAGAACTACAAACCACTACTGAGAGAAATTAGAGAGGATACAAGAAGATGGAAAGATATCCCATTCTCTTGGATTGGAAGAATCAACATAGTGAAAATATCCATACTACCCAAAGTGATATACAAATTCAAGCAATCCCCATCAAAATTCCAATGACATTTTTCTCAGAAATGGAAAGAACTATCCAGACATTTATATGGAATAACAAAAGACCACGCATAGCCAAAGTAACGCTGAGCAAAAAAAATATAGCTGGAGGCTTAACACTACCTGACTTTAAACTATACTACAAAGCTATAATAACCAAAACAGTATGGTACTAACTTGAAAACAAACACACTGATCAATGGAATAGAATAGAGAATCCAGAAATCAACCCACACACCTACAGCCATCTGATCTTTGACAAAGGCACTGAGCCTATACACTGGGGAAGAGACTGTCTCTTCAACAAATGGTGCTGGGAAAACTGGATATCAATCTGCAGGAGAATGAAACTAGACCCACACCTTTCACCATACACTAAAGTCAACTCAAAATGGATTAAAGAATTAAATATAAACCCTGAAACAATAAAACTTCTTAAAGAAAACATAGGAGAGACACTTCAGGAAATAGGACTGGACAGAGACTTCATGAATACGACCCCAAAAGCATGGGCAACCAAAGGAAAAATAAACAAATGGGATTATATCAAACTAAAAAGCTTCTGCACAGGGAAAGAAACAATTAATAGACTTAAAACACAACCAACAGTGTGGGAGAAAATATTTGCAAAATATACATCTGACAAAGGATTAATATCCAGAATATACAAGGAACTCAAACAACTTTACAAGAAAATACAAGCAACCCAATTAAAAAATGGGCAAAAGAGCTAAGTAGGTGTTTCTCTAAGGAAGATATACAAATGGCCAACAGACATATGAAAAAATGCTCAACATCACTCAGCATCCGGGAAATGCAAATCAAAACCACACTGAGATACCATCTCACCCCAGTTAGGATGGCTAAAATCCAAAAGACTCTGAACGATAAATGCTGGCAAGGTTGTGGAGAAAAAGGAACTCTCATACATTGTTGGTGGGACTGCAAAATGGTGCAGCCTCTATGGAAAATGGTATGGAGGTTCCTCAAACAATTGCAGATAGATCTGCCATACGACCCAGCTATCCCACTGCTGGGAATATACCCAGAGGAATGGAAATCATCAAGTCGAAGTTATACCTGTTCCCCAATGTTCATCGCAGCAATCTTTACAATAGCCAAGAGTTGGAACCGGCCCAAATGTCCATCATCGGATGAGTGGATATGGAAACTGTGGTATATCTACACAATGGAATACTACTCAGCTGTAAAAACCAATGAAATACTGCCATTTGCAACAACATGGATGGACCTTGAGAGAATTATATTAAGTGAAATGAGTCAGGCACAGAAAGAGAAATACCACATGTTCTCACTTATCGGTGGGAGCTAAAAATAAATAAATAAATTCACACACACACACACACACACACAAACCGGGGGGAGGAGACATAACAACTATAATTCCGTGAAGTTGATACGACAAGCAAACAGAAAGGACATTGTTGGGAGGGAGGGGGAGAGGGTGGAGGGAGGGAGGTTTTGGTAATGGGTCACAATAATCAACCACATTGTATATCGACAAAATAAAATTAAGGAGAAAAAAAAGATATGTACAATCATCTATGTTGCAATAAAAAAAACTTAATTAAAAAAGCTTTTCATTGAACCTTCACTTGTTTCTTTACTTCTGTTTATGTATATTCAGATTCTAACCTGTCTTTTTTCTTCTCTGTAAGTTTTTCTTTTTCTTTTTTTTTTCCCCCACATTGCTTTCAATAAAGGTGTACTGGCAACAAACTCTCTCAATTTTTGTTTGCCTGAGAAAGTCTTTATTTTTTCTTCTTTTTTACAGGTTGATTTCATAGTGCACAGGACTCTAGGTTGTAGGTTTCTTTAAACAATCATTTGAATATTTCACTGTACTCTGGCCTTACATGGATTCTCGGGAGATATTGGGTGTAATTCTTATCTTGTTTCTTTTAAGATATTTTTTCCTCCCTCTGGCTTCACTCAGATTTTTCATTCTTTTTGAATTTCTGAAGTTTGAAAACTGTATGGTTAGATGTAGATTTTTGACATTTATCTGGCTTTATGTTATCTGAACTACCTTGATCTTTGGTTTGATGCCTGATATCAACTTGTGGAAGTTCTCAGACATTATTGTTTTAAGTATTCTATTTTTTTCTCCATCTCTCTCCTTCTGCTAGTTTTCTCATTACATTGTGTTACAACTTTTGACAGTCTAACATTCTTCAGATATATTAAGTTCTGTTCTTTTTTGTGTTTTTCTTGTGTGTATATGCTTCTCAGTTCTTAATTTATTTGATCTATCCTCAAACCCAGAGATTTTTTTCTCAGCTGTGTTCAGTCTGCCAAGTTGGTGAGAGATTGGTACCAGTACTATCAAGGACCACAGTTTGATCCCTATCCTGGCTAGTTCCCTGCCCCCCATGTATCTTTCTAAAGTCTATATAATTATTTAAAGGATCCTCATTCATAGAACTATGAATATGTTGGATTTCCAAACAGACCAAGGAGAGATATATATATGTATTTCTGCACTTGGTCTGTTTCATATATCATATATATATACATGATGAATTATATTAGTAGGCTTCTTAATACTGAGCTTTCCTTTAATTGTACAATAGATCTAGAAAATTTCTTTTTGTTTTTCACATTCTATTTATTTTCCTCTATCTTATGTTTAAAGATAAAGTGCTTCTGCAGACTCTGTCCTTGTTCTTGTTTTGTTTTGTTTTGTTTTGTTTTCACTTGGAATCTCTTAGGTTTCCTCATTCATTCTGATGGCTTCAAGTAATATTGAAATTTTGATATTTCCCAGCCTTGGACTGAATGTCCCGCCAAAACTTGACCCCCACTGTGACAGTGTTAAGATGGTGGGAAATCCTATTATGGTAATTGAAAGATGGGGCCTTAACAATGTGATTAGATTGTAGCACCATGCCATAATTAATGGGTTAATAATGGTGGGCAGGGATGTGGTTCTAAGGGCTTTAAAAGAACACATGAGAAGTTGACCTCTCTCTGCTCTGCCACGTTCTGCCATGTAAGACTCCTGGGTCACTGTCATCTCCACCAAGGCCTTCATCAGCTGACTTCTCTGTACTTTTGACTCTGCAGCTTTTGAATCTGCAAGCAGTAAATTTCATTTTCTTACAAATCATCCAATTCCAGGTATTTTGTTATAAGCAACAGAAATGGACTAATACATTTCCAAATCTTTATCTTCAACTTAGATATCTCTCTTGAACTCTGTAAGCATGTATCCAATTGCTATTTGGACATTCCCACAGATATTTCAAGTATAATGTATTCAAGTCTGTTTTATTTCTGCCCATTTTATTTTTCTGTCATTCTTCAAACTACACTTTACTGTACCAGTACTTAACTAGCTGTAATGATGTAGAGAACCTAAGAGTAAGACACTATTTTATTTTCTGAACAGGAACTTAGTACCACAGTGTCTTCCTACTTTTGTTTCTATATTACTTTCCTGTTCTGTGTGTTTAGTACTCTTTATTTTTTCTTCTAGCAGGTGACTCATACAGGGATCTGAACCTGTGACTTTACTGTTACCAGATGCATGCCCTCCCAAGTGAACTAGCTAACAGACTTGCTCTATGTTCTAATGCAGCTGGTCTTCCATCGCCCCGTTTTCTCCCATCACCCTGTTTTCTCTGATTCTCTCAAAAGCTTTTTCTATCCTCCTTCTGGTGGATGACTTAAATTGTGAATCTAGTATGTAACTGATTTGTAGTTACAAAACCACATTATTTACACCCTGTGTTTAGAAAGTGGCAGTGTTCACTCTCATGCAGACACAAGCAATCCTTTAACATGTGCAAAGTAAATTTTGGAGTGCCTTTGTGTATGCTTTCAGTTTATAACTAATTAAAGAGACAGCAACTGCATATAATGTTTTACTGTTTGAAATAGACAAATATTTAAATGCAGAGTCATTCCATAATGTGTTTCTTTAGTAGTGTGTGTATCTTTTATTACTGCTCATGAGCATTCATCTAGACATGGTGCCATGTGTGGTTCCATTAATGTGGGGTGTCTTCCTTTGCTCTTGTGACTGAAGTTTTGCTGTTGCCTCATACTCATGAGAACATGTGGTTCACATGGAAGAACTTTAACATCTTTGGCATTTCAGTGAAGTGCAAACAATACAATGTAGAATTATATTTTGTGTTTCTTACCCCATTCTTTACTGAACTTGTATCTAAATTTGTTTACAAACACACTGGTTCAGGTTATACTTATGTCTTCATACCTGATTATAAACTTCTTGGAGAATCAGTGTTTTATTCATACTTTTATCACTATCAACAATGATGTTTCTTAGCTATCAGATAAACTTTGTAATCATATTTTTAGTAATTAATATATTATTACAGTGACAGGATATTCGTGCTGGGTTTTTTCTCTCCACTATATGGAGTACAGAAAAGCAGCACCTCATTAACACATAAGACACTCACATTCACAGAAGTGTGAACTTTGAGATTCCTATTTTGTGACTCAGGGCTGGTGGCTTGAGTTGAGATCATTGTGCCATTACAGGAGTTGGTATCATTTGAGGATGTTGCTGTGGACTTCACATGGGAAGAGAGGCAGGAATTGAATGATGCTCAGAGGACCATGTACAGGGATGTGATGCTGGAGACCTACAGCAGCCTGGTGTCATTGGGTGAGTGGAACTCTCCAGTAACATTCAGGAGAAACATTTTGTTTTTTGGGTTTGTTTATAATAATAGGAATGGTTTATAGGGTTTTATGATATTTGGTAAGATTACATTTCATGAAAAACATGTCATTCCTATCTAACATGAGATTCAAATTGGCCAATTTATTGCATAATTTCTGGAGTCGAGCTCTTATCCTTCTTCCAAGGATCTGCTTTGCAGTTTTATAAAGTCCTATGTTACTTCCCATTAACAGGGCACTGCATTAGTAAACCTGAGGTGATACTCAAGTTGGAGAAAGGAGCAGAGCCATGGATGATAGAAGAAAACCCAAACCAGAGCCTTCCAGGTTAGAAAGCACTTCCTGGGCAGAGGCCAGGAAAAGTAAAACCCAGCAGACCTTGGCTGTGTTCAGCTGGTTCAGGCAATTCTTCCGCAGCTGACCGAACTGAGGCTGGCTCATCTTCTTGCATCTGACCCATGTATTATATAATCTCTTAGATAGACTCACAGATATATATTTCCATATTTTATTTTCCCGGGTTTTTAAAATGTATTTTCCTAAAGTATACTTTGTATGTTTCTCTTCTTTGACATTTATCTTTTGTATTCATTTTTCAATGTTCTCAGTTTCCGTCGTGTCCTCTGCTCTCATGGACATTGTTTCTCTGATTCTGTCCTTTTGTGTTACTTAAAATAGAATATCTGAAACTGGGTAATTTATGAAGAAACAAACTCTATCTCTTACTGTTCTGTTCTAGAGCTGAGCATTCCAAGGTCTAGGGGCTGCATGTGATGAGGGCCTTTTTTCTGGTGGTGATTCTTGGCAGAATCCCAAGTTAGTGCAGAGTATCACATAGAAAGTTGATAAGAAAATAAGAGGTCCAGGTATGAGCCTTCTGAACTACCACATCAGAAATTATGTAGCTAAGGCAGACCTAGCATAGTGGCATGGAAAAGGAGAGTTCTGGACTTTAGAGAAGAACCAACAGACTCATGGTGTCAAGGTCAAGTGAACCAAGGATTTCAAAAAGAGGACCTAAGATTGCTGTTTGGAAGTGGAATTTGAAGTTAGTATTTTCCTCTTCTCTTTGTAGAAATCATTCTTGAACAACAAAGATAATTAGAAATGTACAGGAGACTCTATTTTTTATGAGAGTAGGAGCCATCCAAAACTCCAGTGCATAATAACTACAGCTTTCATGAGCAATGAATTATCAAGTGAGAGTGTGTTCCAGAGTTTGGGGAGGTAATACAAGTTGATTTTAGAAGGAATGAAAAACAACTTTCTCAAGGATGGTGGGCACAGCCTTGGTTACAGAATGAAATATTATAGACCATCAGGAAAGGGTTGTCTGGAGGGGTGGACTCAAGTGTTCTGTATAGTAATAGTTTTGAGAAGTACAGGATTTTACATTAAATGGGTAGTTTGTGGGAAGCTCTGTTTAGGGTGGAAAAAAGGAGATTTTAGTATTTGAAAAACTTCCACATGCCTATAGCCATTTCCTAGGGAAGAGTAAAAAGTATAGGGACATTAATGCAAAATTCTTAACCTAAGTCATTTTCCTCCATATGTGATGAAAAATTGGATCACTCTGCACCTGAATGTAGCCAATGAAGGAAAACCTGGCCATATTCAAAGCAGAAGAATGAGAAAAAGAGCTGCAGGACATAACCAGTATTACAAAAATAAAACAGAGTAAAAATTGTAAATAAATGGAATGTGATAAGCAATTATTTGAAATCTATAGTCAGGAAGAAGGTAAAAATTATCAAATATTACATCATAATTTTTAAAAGAAAAAAGTGAGTAAAGAAGCAAAGAAAAATGTGACATAATGTTAGTATATTAATACAACAGAACACTATGTCAGTATGAAGAAAACCCATGTACTCGTGAAACCAATACCAATTATTGATTTTTATAAAATAATTTATCATCAGGATTGGGAGAAACTTCTCTACCTTTACATGACCGTGCAGTAAAATATGCTTATGTGTGGTTCATGGATATGGGGGGGGGGTTGGTTTTTTATTGGTTGGTTGGTTTTTGTTTTGTCATTTCAGATGTCCTGATAGTCAGTGACCTAATTGAGAGAAGCAAGGAAAGTCATGGCAGATACTTGTGGCAAGGTGTAATCATCAGTGGCCACCAATCATCTAAGGAGAGAGCGGAGTTAGGAAAATCACTTAATTTCAGTTGAAAGCATATTTTAAATCTGCTTCTAAATAATGGAAACGATTCAGGAGTGGGGCGTGAGGAGTTTAACATATGTCAGAATGCACTTCCTCCAGAGACTGATACCATGCATGCTGGAGAGAAAACTGATGAGCATAATATATCCAAGAAATCACAGAGACATCATGAGCATCTTAGTCAGCATCCTAAGATTCCAACTGAGGAACCTTTTGAGTATAGTAGAAAAGGAAAATCCTCCAACACAGTGCCAATAATTACATGTAAGAACATTCATACAGGTGAGGCCACCTGTAAATGTAGCAAATATTGTAAAGGCAGTGATAAGTCAGCTGTCATTGCCCAAGAGATAACTCAGGTAGGGAAGAAAACTTTTCAATGTGATGTATGTGGGAAAATGTATAAAAAGGCTAAACTTACTCAACATCAGATTATACACACAGGAGAGAAACGTGATAATTATAGTGATTGTCAGACATCTTTTATTAAGAAATCATACCTTATCTCATATCAGGGAACATCTACAGGGAAGCAGTTTTATCCATGTAATGAACAGGAGAAATTTTTCTGTCAGAAGTCAGACTTTACTATGCATCGCAGAATTCCCATAGAGGAAATGTTCTATGGATTTATTAAGCGTGGCCAAAACTTTCATGAGAATTCATTTCTCAACTGTCATCAGGAAATTCACACAAGTGAAAAATCATGTGAATGTAATGGATGTAAAGAATCTTTCTACCATAACTCTACCCTTACTGTATGTCAGAGAATTCACGTGAGTGAGAATCCATATGAATGTGAAGAAAGTCAAATTTTCTCCAGTAAGTCAAAACTCAAGAAACATGAGAGAATTCACATTGTTGAGAAACCCTTTGACTATAACACATGTGGAAAAACATTTCACCAGAAATCAAACTTTAGCAAGCATAAGAGAATTTATAAGGAATGTGGGAAAGGTTTTAACCAAAAGTCAAACCAGAAGAGACATCAGACAATTCACACAGGTGAGTACCCATATGAATATAAAGAATGTGGGAAAGCTTTTATTCGAAAGTGGGCCCTCAAAAGGAATCAGAGAATTCACAAAGGTGAGACACTATTTAAATGTAAGGACTGTGGAAAAGGTTTTAACAAAAAGTCACACCTCAGCAGACATCAGAGAATTCACACAGGTGGGAAACCATATGAATGTAAAGAATGTGTAAAAGCTTTTAGCAAGAAGTCAGCCCTCGATGTGCATCAGAGAATTCACACAGGTGAGAAACCATATTAAGGTAAGGAATGTGGAAAAGCTTTTCACCAAAAGTCAACCCTCAGCAGGCATCAGAGAATTCACACAGGTGAGAAATCATATGAATGTAAAGAATGTGGAAAAGCTTTTTACCAAATGTCACACCTCAGCAGGCATCAGAGAATTCACACAGGTGAGAAACCATATCAATGTAAAGAGTGTGGAGAAGATTTTAACCTAAAGTCAACCCTCAATATACATCAGAGAATTCACACAGGTGAGAAACCATATCAATGTAAAGAATGTGGAAAAGCTTTTAAACAAAAGGCATCCTTCAGCTTGCATCAGAGAATTCACACAGGTGAGAAACCATATGAATGCAAAGAATGTGGAAAAACTTTTTACCAAAGGTTAACCCTCAGCCAACATCAGAGAATTCACACAGGTGAGAAACCATATGAATGTAAAGAATGTGGAAAAGCTTTTAACCAAAAGTCACATCTCAGCATGCATCAGAGAATACACACAGGTGAGAAACCATATGAATGTAAAGAACGTGGAAAAGCTTTTAACTGAAAGTCAGACATGAGCATTCATCAGAGGTTTCACACAGGTGAGAAACCACATGAATGTAAAGTCTGTGGAAAAGCTTTTAACCGAAAGTCATACCTCAGCAGGCATCAGACAGTTCACACAGGTGAGAAGCCCTGTGAATGTAATGAATGTGGAAAAGTTTTTTTACAGAGTCACAGCTTAGAAGACATCAGGATAGTCACACAGTAAAAAACTTATGAATGTCATATGACAAACCTTTTACTAGAACTCCTCCACAGAAAGGAAAGAATTCACACAAAGGAAAATCTCAGTAAATGTAATTTGTATGGGAAAAGATTTTGACAGAAGTCATACCTCAAGACATCAGAGAACTTACATCAAGAAGACCTATATAAAATTTTCCTCACATATTGGAGGTTGTCTTGAGGATCCCCGATTGATGTAAAAATTTGCTGATGCTCTAGTCCCTTCTATAAATGGTGTAGTGTTTGTGTACTAAGAATTCACTTCCTGCTGTGTACTTTATACCTTTTGTAGATTACTTATAATTCTGGGGAAAATGTGAATACTATGTAAATAGTTGTTATTCTGTGTTGTTTTTCAGTTGTAGAATTGTTTCATTTATTTAATGTTTTTATTTATTTCTGAGGATTTTTGATAAGTAGTTGGTTGAATCACCAGCTATGTAAGGAGGACTGTAATGAGTATGAAAACATCTTTTGTCCAAAGTCTCAAGGCTGGCTATGTTTAGAGCTTTGTTGCTTATAGCATCATGCTCATAACACGAAGGATCCCTATAACAGCCACTCACCATAAAATAAATAAATAAAAATAAAAAGGAATCACATCATAGCAAGCAGTAGAGAATTTACACAGGGGAGAAATTTTGGATGGATTAAGCTGTGTTTTTTAATTAAAACCACTCTTTTCTCTCGTATGCATAGCCTGCAACCTAAGCATTCTATGATTGGGTTGATGACCATGTAATTTAACTCTGTTTGGGGGAATGTAGGAATGTGATGAACATTATTTCCAGTTCAGGTACCACAATAAAAAAAATTACATGCCATTGTTCCTGATTTCTCATTTTCTCTGGGACTGAATGAAGATGACTCTGGGGTGTAGTTGGAGGCCATAGGTGGGAGAAATCCACCCTAATTTAAATTAGAAGGAATTAAAGAAACCAGCGATAGTCACACCACTATCCCCAAATCTTTCTTTACACATTATATAAGAAATTATTTCCTTGTTGAGCCATTGTATGTGTGCTCTGTTTGCATTACAACACAACCAGCCCACTCCAACTAAGTGACTTTATAAACTTTCTGAGAGACATTACCAGTTGCTGTAAATGGGAAGAGAATCCTGTGTTTTCACCTTTTATACCCAAATCAGTTTATGCGAAAATCAAATTATGGGGAGAAACAATGCAATAAATGTGGAGTCTGTATCGGGGTCTCTCATTGAACAGTGAAAATAAAGTTAAATATCTTTCTAAATCTCTTTAATGTGTCAAAGTTTTCAAGAAAACTTTCAACACTTTGTCAGGATTTGAAATGAAGAGAAAACTATCAATCTGTAATAAATGTAAATTTTCAAACAAATGATACATGAAGTATTAAAAATATCTGTAACATTTTGAGTGTTCCCAATATTCAAATATGATTGGTGACACTGCCTGCCAGTGGGCACTTGGCTTTGTCTGAAGACATTTTTGGTTGTCATAACTGAAGGTTAGGAGGTGCTACTCCATTGAGTGGGAAGACATGTTGCCAAACAGCCTACAGTGCACAAAAAAGCCTCCTCACATATGTAACATTTATGAATAAAAATGTTCTTTTGAAAAAATTTATCTTAATGAAAACCAGTGTAACTGTGGGTAGCTAATACATACACAGTATAATAAATAGTTTGATCTGACTTGCTTCAGGATTTTTGACATTAACTGCCATTGTATCTTCTGTATATTTTATTAAATGTATTAAGTCTAAAGTACTGCACTACATAAATTTTTTCTTACTCTCCTACTTTAGGTAGATTTGTATGACCAGTATTACAAAACTAAGTAGAGGTAATTTTGTCTAATGTTTGAAGCTAATGCACAGCCAGTCAGTGGGTTGAATAGAAATATTTGAATGGGAATGCACAAGTCAGTCACGTAATTGTAAACAACATGTCTGAACTCATTTAAACAGCTGTAAACGAGCTTTTTAATTCTACTCAGTGAACAGCAGTGTCTGAAAGGAATACTTATCCTTTATTCCTATTCTTCATATATTTAAATGAGGCAAAATCACAGGTATGAGTGTGCTACATGCCCTGTACCTGAGAGACCTCTTGTGTTTCTATTTGCAGTGATGGAGAGCTATTTTGTATCTTGCCACTTACAGGTAAATCCTGGCTCCACTTGTGTATTGCCTTCTGCTTGGCTCTGCTTGTGTATAGGCCTCCAGACCTAGAGATGGCCCCAGAGCCTTTTTTCACCTAAGAAGCCTTCTAGATTCTGTAGTGACTCCCTGTTGGTCCTCAGAGCCCTTTGTGTGGGTGAGACCAAGACCCAAATGATGGTTATTAGCGAGTAAGACAAAAAGTCCATCATAGAACCTGAGGGGTGTGGTTGGAGGCAGGGGTTATGCAGTCCTTTTGGGAAGGGAGGTCGCTTCCATTTGCCACACTTCTGTCACCAAATCTCTGGCAACAGTGGACAGAGATTATAGCACCATTATTTATTTCTCATTTTGCACTCTAATTTTTATAATTTTTTTGTTTGGGAAGGTTTAATTTTCCACCTTTAGGCTTTTAGTTGGAAGGTTTGATTTCAAATCTTTCTAAAACATGTATATTTACAAATATAAATTTTACTCGAAGCCCTTTTTTACTTTTGGTATGATGTGTTGCTGTTTTCAATCTCAAAATATTTCAACTTTTAGTGACTTTTATGGCTCACTGGGAGATTGGGAGTTCAATGTTTAATTTCCACATAATTGTGAACTATTGAAATATTCAGTTAATAATTTTCTCTTTAAATCTATTGTGGTCGGAGAACTAACATTGTTTGAGTTCAGTCCTCAAATTTATTGAAGATATTTTATGGCCTCGCAAATGGTCTTCTCTGGAGTATGTTCCATGGGCTTGAATAGATTAGGTATTTTGTGTATTCTGTTGTTGGGTGTTGTGTCTATACATATCTGTAAGTTCAAGTTGATTTATAATGTTTTCCAATACTTCTATACCCTTGTCAGTCTTTTGCCTAGTTCTATTGATTATCGAATGTTGCACTTGATTTCTCTGAATACTTACCTGGAACAGTCTATTTCACCCTTAATTTCTTCTCTATTTTTATTTGATGTTTGGCGTATGTATATCTATAATTGCTGTGGTGTCCTCCTGGCTGACACTTTTGTTGTAAATGACCCTCTTTATTCCTAGTAACATTTTTAATTTAATTTTTTTGTTTGTTTGATATTAGTATGGCCAGCCAGTGTATCTGTGTTATGGTTCTGTTTACATCGTAAATCTTTTCCTGCCCATTAACTTTCAACTTGTTGATATCTTTAAATTTAATGTGTTTCTCTTGTGCTCAATATATAGGATCGTTTTTTCTTTGTCTTTTTTTTAATACTATTGGACAAGACAAGATTTTTTAAGTTTGTTTTACTTGACAGATTATGGTGGTATATGTTTATGAAGTACAATTTGATGTTTCAACACATGTATCCATGGTGAAATGATTAAATCAGGCTAATTCACATGTTCCTTATCTAACACACTTATTGTTTTGTGGTGAGAAAATTTAAAATCCACTGTCAGCAACCTTGAAATATACATTTTTATTAACTATATTCACCATGTTGTGCAGTAGGTCACCAGAACTTATTCCTCCTCCTGGACCAACACAATCCCATTGACCTTTTACCCCAACCTAACTCTCGGCTTTGATAAACTTCATTCTTCTTTCTATTTCTGTTAGTTTGACTTTTTAATAGCCCACATATAAGTAAAATTAAGTGGTATTTGTCTTTGTGTACATCGCTTATTTTACTTAACACATTGTACTCTAGATTCATCTATGTTGCCACAATTGACAATTTGTTTCCTTTTTTAACATCTGAGGAGAAATTTCTTTTATATGTAAATGTTTATTTTATCCGTTTATTCATTGATGAGTGCTTCTGTAGTTTTGATATCTTGACTGTTGTGAATAATGGTGCAGTAAACATGGGAGCACTGACATCTCTTCCTCATACTGATGTCAGTACCTTTGGACATATACCCAGAAGTGGGATGTCTGGATTATTTGGTGTTTTTATTTTTAACTCTTTTTGACAACTTTATTCTGCTTTCCAAACTGGTATTCTAGTTTACTTTCCCACCTTGAGTATTAACACCTTCATAAACACTTGCTATCTTTTATCTTTTTGATAATATGTGTTCTAACAGGCCTGATGTGATCTCATTGTAGTTTTCAATTGCATTTCCCTGCAGATTAATGATGACATTATTTTCATGTATCTGTTGGTCATTTCAAGTCTTCTTTGGAGAAATGTTTATTCAGGTTTTTGTTCACTTTTTGAGGAGGGTTATTTATTTATTTATTTTTATTGAGTATTTTGAGTTCTGAATATGGTTTAGATTTAGCCCATGTGAGATGTATGGCTTGCAAATATTTTCTTTGAATCTGTAGGTTATCTCCTCACTTTGATATTTGTTTTATTTTCTGTACAGAAGCTTTTCAGTTTGATCGTATAAATTTCTTCTAATATGAGATTAGTTAAATTGGTGTTTTTACATGTGATGTCTATACCTTATTCAGTGCCTTCTCTAATTTCCACTGGATGTAAAATTATTTTGATAGTGTGTGAACATTTTATCTATAACACAGGTGTAGTTAACCACATATCATAGTTAGAAAAATGATTTAGGTTTGTTGCTTTAGGTCTCATACCAGCTGTAAAATTTTCCACCATGCTGTATTCTTCCATTCTTCTATGGAAACCATGCTTGCTAGTCTAGAAGCCTGGGTGTGCCTCTCTCTTCAACCCCACCACATGCTGGCTTACCTGGTGTGCGAGCCTGTCAAGAGAACATTGTTCTTAAGTCAATGTGTTTGGACCCAGGCGATGCACACCTTGACTTCAGTCATTGGCTTTAAATGGGTTAATGCATATCGGCAAATTTGAAACCTACTCCACCACCTTTGTTTGGTGCAACAGGGGCTCTAGACCCACCTTTGCTGCTTCTGCTGCAGCTATTGGTGGTGTTGGATGGTACTTTCCAGAAGCTCGTTGGCCTCCTCATTCTCTTGGAATAGCTGCCTGTGGCCTGGTGGTAAGGGGTAAGCACCTTATTTTCATTCTGCCCTCTCTTCTATAACTATACATCTTACTCCATGGTTGCTACCTCCTGGCTGTGAAGTAAGAGACACTCAGTGATGGTGGACAGTCCCCTGTCCCACACAGGGAGCACAGCTGCATCTTCAAGGCCTTCATATTTGCCTCCACCAGTTTCAATGTAGGAAAAGTGGCAGATGAGCAGGTGAGGGCAGGTGAGGTCAGATAAGATCCACCTGCCCCCAGCCCCACCTTCACTGAGCAGCTGCAATTTGCAAATAAACTTCACCTCCCAGTTTCCTCCGTGCCTCAGAGAAAATTACCTGGATGTGCTCATTTCTTCACTAATTCCTGTTCCACTGCCTGTACAGACTGTATTTGTGTACCCTCATATACAGTTAAGTTTTCTCATCTACTTTCAGCTCCCATCCCCTCTCTCAACTACTCAAAATGGATGTTGCCAAGTTGGACCCCAGAAATGTGCAATGGGTCATTCTTCAAACATTCCTTTTTCTCCCTAATATTTATGTCTATATATGTATGTATATGTCTATATACAAACACACAAAGAAACATATTGGAAGATAATAAAACATTCCTTGTTTTCCCTAATATATATATTATGTATATTCACAAAGAAACATATTCAAAGATATTTTTCTCTGCAATTTTCTTAGGTTAATAGAAGAAACATATACATTAACAATAAATGACATATATGACAAGCCCAAAGGCAGGACCATCCTCAATGGTGAAAAGTTAAAACTTTTCCAGCCAATACAGTTGGGGAAGAAATTTCTAACCAGAGATATTGGGCAAGTAAAAGAAATGAAAGGCAAACAAATACAAAAAGAAAAATTCATGATCTTCCACACAGAAAAATCTAAGGACTTCACCAAAAAACAAACCAACAAACAAAAAAGCTTTTAGAACTCAAAGACAAATTTAGTTGTTTCAGAACAGAAAATGAACATAGAAAACCCAGTATCATGTTTATACACTAAAAACTATCTGAAGCAGAAATTAATAAGACAATCCCAATTACAGTAGCATATAAGAAATTTAGCAGTGAATTTGCTGAAGGATGTGAACATTGTATACACTGAAAATAAAGCATTGATGAAAAAATTTAAAATGGCACAAATAATGGAAAGATATCCTATGTTCATGAATTGGAGTATGCAGTATTATTAAATTGTTTATACCACCCAAAGCAATCTACATATTCAATGCAATGTCAACCAAAATTGCAATGTTATTCTTTACACAATTACAAATTAAAATTTAAAATATGTGTAGAATCAAAAAAGACCACAGACAGCAGAGTCAACTTGGACAAAAATAAGGTAGAGTCATCCTGCTACCTGATTTCAAAATATATTACAGATTTTAGTAATGAAAACTGCATGTTACTGGCATAAAAACTGACACATAAGCCAATGAAATAGGACAACTAGCCTATAGATATACCCACACATCTACAGCCAACTGATTGTTAACAAAAGTGACAAGAACACACCAAGGGGAAAGCACAGGCTGTTTAGTAAATGATGTTGTGATAACTACCTGTCCTCATGGAGAAAAAAGAATAAGACCCTGATCTCAACCATTGTTCAAGAGCAATTCAAAATAAATTAAGGACTAAACCATGAGGTTCTAAAATTCTAAAATTTGAAAACTACTGGAAGAAACACTAGTGGTAGTGGTTCATGATATTGATCTGAGCAATGATTTTTAGATATTACTCCAAAAGCACAGACAATTAAAGCAAAAATAGACCAATGAGATTGCATACATCAGAGAAGTTCCTGTGTGGGGGAAATAAAACTATCAGAACGTGTGGCTTTCAGAGAAACTATTTGCAAACCATACTTTTGATAAGGGCATAATATTCAAAATATATTAGGGATTCAGACCATTCAATAACAGAAAAACCCTGTAAAAAATCTCCAATAATTCTTGATAGATAGTTTTCAAAGGAAGATAAATCACAATAGGAGTTCATATAGTATGAAGGAAACCAGAGGCTGAGGGGCAGGATGGAAGTTGATGAGAAAAGGGAACCAGGTGGCCAAAGGGTACAAAGTTTCAGTTCAGCAGGATGAAATACTTCTGGTGATGTATCGCACAGCATAGTTAATATACTTCACAAAAATTAATGTGTTGAATATTTCACAGTGGTTATATAAAGTTTATTTTACCTCAAAATGGTAAGTATTTGAGGTGACAGATATATTAATGAGTCTGATTTGCTCATTCAACAACATATACACATGGAAACATCACACTGTACCCCCATCACTGCATTTGTAACCTCATGTCCTAGGAATGGCCCACACAATCAATGCAGTGGATGCCCACTAAGAGTTAAGCTGAATGTAAATCCAATCAGATTCTAGTAGGCATTTTTGGATGTGGAAAGGAAGTTGACATTGATTTTTAAGTAAAACTAAGAATTAATGTAAAAGTGATAATGAAAAAGAAAAGATTTACTACACAATATATTAAAAGAAAAGGAAAACTAATATAACATTAGACATCACATGTATGCAAAAGTATCTGCAAATATTTAAGTGAAAAGAAAAGAAAAGGTAAGTGGTGGGCCTGATAGGTTTAGACAATTTAGGACTGAAATACAAATAGGAGTAACCCACCTCCACAGAGTGTATGCAAAATGAGTCACAACAAAATTTTAAAAATGAAAAAGTGCACTTGTCCAATAAGCAATCACAGGAACAAGAATATGGTGAGCTCCTCAGAAGTGTCTGGACTTGGGCAGTCTGTTCACAGCAGAATGTATAAATTAATATATTGGTATAGTTTGAATGTTCCCCCAGAACTCAGATTGAAGCTTGATCCCCATTGTATCAATGTTAAGAAGGTGGAAAATTTCAACTATGGTTTTTTGAAAAATGGGAACTTTGCAGCATAGTTAGATAGGGAGGGCTATGACACCACAAGTGGATTAACTGATTCATGGAGTAATGAGTTAATGCTTTATGGGTTATCAGTAAGTAAACAAATGGCTTTATAAAAAGAGAGAAAAACCATGTGGACATAGTTTTGCCACTTTCGCCATGTGATCACCTGCATCACTCTTGGACTCTGCAGAAAGCCCCCAAAGGAAGAAGGCCCTCAGCAGATGCACCCCAGTGATGTTAGGCTTAGCCTCCAGAACAATTAGAAATGGATTTTGTTTCTTAATTTGTTACCCAGCCTTAGGACTTTTTAATTTTTTTTAACAAGGGACAGAATATGAACTTAGGCTGAAAAAAAATGTGCATGCAAATGGAGGAAAAGAGAGCAACTGAGAATATTTAATGAAAAACTAGGTTAAAAGCTGACTATGACCAGCATCCTCTGGGCTTTACAATTCTCAGCTTCCCTGCCCAGTGTGTGGTGACTGTCCTGGGAGGCTCTGGTTTGGACATTCTTTAGCCATCCATTGGTCTGCTCTTTACTTCAACTTGAAGATCACCTCAGGTTTGCTAAAGCAGTGCATTGTTAATAAAAAAAAAATAATGTAGAATTCTGTAAAACTACTAAGTCAGATCCTTGTGAGTGTGACAAGATCTCAGCTTCAGAAGCTGTAGAATGAAGCAGCCAATTTGAACCTTTTGGAAGAGAGGGGTGACTATCGTATTTTTCATGAAATAGAATCTTTCTGTATAGTGTTAAACTTTATAAATGGTTCCTTTAATTACTAATGGAGAAAAAAATGTGGCTGCTGGGATTTACTAAGGAGCTTCATTCACCCAACTACATGCGCAGGTCTCCAGCATCTATCCCTGTGCAGGGTTCTCTTAGCATAATCCAGCTCTTGGCGGTTTTCTCAGGTGAGGTCCACAGTCATGTTCTGAAATGACACCAATACCTGTAACAGCACATTTCTTTCTAAATAATGTCACCAATCAGTCACAGAACAGGAATATGAATGTTCACATTTTTGCGTGTGCATGAGTCTTAAATGTATCTTATGTAAAGTGCAGCTTCTTTATAAACCATATGGTGTGATCCAGAAAAATCACAGAATAAATATCCAGCCACTGTAAAAATTTTTTAATTACCAAAAATGTTCTCACAAAACTTACCTTATAAATCTAGAATCATCCTAATTGCCAATGATGAAAGTATTAATAAAACTCTGCTCCTCCAAGGAGCTTACAATCTGGTATGAAAACATAAATATAAATTCATATAGGGCATAATGTGTTAGATGAATTAATTTAGACAGAATTTCAATGTAGACTCAGGTAAGAAAGAACAAAATAATATAGCATTATTTTGTATTCAGTTTGCAATTCCCTGCAGTGCCAAAGATGTTAAATTCTCCCACATGAACAATGTGTTCTCAAGATTATGGGCCAACATCAAAAGTTCAGTGAAAAGAGCACAAAGAATACAACTTGCATTAATGAAACTGCACTCAGCATCGTGTGTAGGTGTGTGGTCCTTGTCCACGATAAGAGATAAACACAGTGTTGAAAAAACTAATTATGTAGTGGTTCTGCATAAAAATGTTTGACTTAGTTCAAACAACAAAGAATTTCATGAACATATTGTTGATTTTTAATTACTTATAAATTAAAAGAATTTACATAAATATCTGGAAATTTTTTTCTACATGCAAAATAATTGCTTGTGGTCATCCCAGGTTGAAAACACTGCCACTTTTCAAGCAACAGAATGTGAATAATGAGGTTATGCAAAAGCAGATAAGCTACATGACCAGCTTGAATTTTAACATTCTTCCCACAGAATGAGAATGGGAAGTGTAAGTCAGAGGGGACGAAGACAGAGTGACAGATGAGCACCTACAACAGGACACAGAGCATCAACCATACACAACAGAAAGGAAATTCTTTAAAAAGATGAAAAGAAAAAAAGAACAGAATGTGGTACTAATTTGGTGAGCAGAATGTAAAGAGAGAAGTTTTATTTCCAGGCTGTGTGCATGATCACAACTACATGGGTACTTGTAAAGTGAGATTTGTAAAATGAAAAAAGAATATGATGGGCAAAATTGGCACAGACTTGGACACATCATACTTGATGTTTCTGTGATCCAACCTGCAGGATGTCCAGCTGGCAATAGATATATGATTAAACAGTTTACAGAAATCTAAGCTAAAGATGGAAAATTTGGAAAGTACCCAAATTTCAGTGGTACTTGAAGTAATCCAAGTGAATAAAATGGATTTAAGAGAACCTAAGAGATTGAGAAAAGAAAAAGAGCAAGTAAAGAATCTGAAAGAAAAAAACTAATATTTTATTCTTCTTTTCTTAATTGACCAGTAATAATTGTACATACCTATGTTATATGGCATGATATTTTGATACATGTACTCACACACAATGTGTTAGGATCAAATCAGGGTAGTTGGTACACCCATCACCTCGAACATTTATTATTTCTTTCTGTTAAGAATGTTCAAACTCCTCTCTTCCAGCTATTTGAAAATATAAATTATTGTTAATTATTAGTCACTTAACAGTACTACAGAGCACTAGAAATTATTCTTCCTATCTGGCTGTAAGAGAAGCTAATATTTACTGATAGCAAGGAGAGAGAGATCATAAAGACTGACAAGGAATTTTTTGAGTTCGTTTTATGAATTAAAAAAATCTCAATATAAGAATGATACTAATATAATTCATTAGATTTACAATGCTGTGAAGAACAAATATTTGATTATTAACATGGGGATCAAGAAGATACTTTTAAAAGCACCAACCACATTTCTAGTTCCACTTCTAAGGAGGGTGAAAATAATTTCTCTTTTTAAACAAAAAATAAAAGGCTAAAGAAATTTTAAAATCACAATCTCTACTTCAATTCATGAGAGGAGGTGAAACAGGGAAAACTCAAGATTAGAGAAACAGACAGTAGAATGTAGGCATCCATGGCTCACAGGAGCAGAGACTCACCCGGGAAACCACCATGGGAACAAGTGCAGGGGAAGGAAAGCCTGACTGTGAAATTGAGACTGACCAATTCCTGAAGGCTCTGTGTGGACAACTCTGAGAGTTAAAAACTTCAGGGGGACCCAGTCATAGGCAGGCCACCACAATATTGTGAAATTTACCTCCAAGAGCTCGACCGGGATCCCACCATACATACTGAAGAAAGCCGATCTCCTGTTTCTAGCAGGGGAAGGAGAAAAATCAAATCACTTTGAAATATGCCGGAGCGCTCTGGTAGTGTGCCTTAGCCTGCCTGACACAACCATTATCCAGATGTAATAAACGCTGTAGTCAATAGGGCCCCTTTTGCATAGTCACCCAATGCAATGTACTACTCCAAACTTCAGTAGCAGTCCTGGAAGCCATACTGACTTTAATGTCTCAGTTTTCCCTCATGGGAGTTATTGAAGCCAATAAAAACATTAAATTAATTAAGAGAATAAGGAAAGGTAGAGGAGTCTAAGTATTCATCCCAGGAAGGAGTAAAATTTTAGATAGTTATTAACAAATACTCATAAGATATATTTAGAAATCACTGAGAGATGTGAAACTAAGATGAAAACCAAAGGGGAGTCATCCCAGGAAGGTGGAAATCTTTAGATGATAATTAAGAAATAAAGTCTATAAAATGGACATTGTTGTGGTTAATAAAAAAATCTTGATACCACCATATCAAAGATAGGGCAGGCAAAAGGGACACCCTCTTTTTCTACCAAAATTACAGTCCCTCAAACAAGCCCACTCCGTTTACCCCAGTTGGAGAAATTTGAAAGAAAAAGAAAGCAAAGATCATAATGAGAAATCTACACTGAAATTAACTAAGGCTATAGTCAGGAAGATTAATGATGATAAATATTGACAAAGGAGCCAGAGATTTTTGAGTCTAATTCTCACTCAGAACCCAAAGTCTTCTACAAAGTGTAAAAAAAAATTGTGGAGGGGGAATATAGTTATGAAAGTGCTGGCTTACACACCCTCACAGTGAGTATCTAAATTTTCCACTTGACAAATGGAGTCCCATTTCTCCAGTTTTTTAAAGTGGCTATGGAGATGAGAGGGTGAGGAAGGGTGCTGGTATAATGTTTGATTTCTACCCCATATTAGTTTAGCTTTCCAGTTCCTACTTGATACAGTGGTCACAGAACCAGGGTTACAACTTCAAGTGCTGGAATTAGAAATTATTTCAAAGCAAGAAACTTATTTCATCTTTAAATCTTTGTCTCATAATTCCTAAGGGCATGATAAAACAGGTTGTATTCTGAGACTGCTGATAAAACTGGAGTTGACAGAAAATGCAGCTCTATTGTCAGGTGGTAAAACAGCCCGCTGAATCAGTACCTATGTAAACCTATCCTGTATGAATGGAAATGGACTGGTGGAGGGGTTGGGTATTTGTAAGACAAAAACGCTGCCTGCAATGTGGACAGCACAGTGGACAAAATGATTGCTCCATCCAATGTTAAATGAGCTTGGGTATAAATGAAGAAAAGAAGAAATAGTAGCTGAAAGTAAAAGAATAGATAAATAAAATATGTAATGGGAGAAATTCAGTATTACCTCAACGTCCTGAAAGAGATTCAGAGGAAAAGATGATATTGTCTTTCAGCTCAATTATGCAATATGACCGAGAGGGTGAAACCATATATTGCTGAGACCACTCCTGCTTTTGGAACTTGACAAGATATAATAGAAGCCTGAAACCTGAGTAGCCACCCCCTGTAAGGCTGAAGGTTGAATTATATCACCAATGGACAATGATGTAATTAATCATGACATTGTAATGAAACCACCCTAAGTATCCCGAAGGATTGGGTTCAGGAAACTTCAGGGATGGTCAACATATCAAAATGCTGGGAGGGTGAAACAAGTGGTGAGAGCATAAAGGCTCAGAGCCTGGTTTATAGCAAAGTCAATGGAATTGTGGATTTGCTGAGGACTCCCTAAAAAAATGAGATTATGTAAAGATCAAAGGCTCAACTCACCAGAAATACATGTGCACCAAACATGAAAGATTCTTTTAAAAAAGATACCAATTGAAATAGTAGTAGATTTTAATAACCCACATACAATAATAAATAGAACAATCAGACAAAACACAATAAGTAAATAAAGGGTTTGAACAATGATATTGAGTCATTTGGACTCTAACAGACATTCAGAACACATACAACAACAGTAGAACACAATTTTCTCAAGTGCTCATAGAATATTCTTTAAGATAAACCACATGTTAGGACAGAGAGCAATCCTTAAATTAAAAAATATCAAAATCATAGAAAAAACTTTCCCAATCACAATACATTAAAAATAAAAATCAATAGTAGAAGAAAAGCTCAAAAATCCACAAATACGTAGAAATGTAAAAACACACTCAAACTGTTAAATAAAAAAGGTGATATCAGAACAGAAATCATAAAATATCTTGACAGTAAGAGAAATAATCAGCATTGTGAAATGACAATAATATGGAATGGGTAGAAAATGTTTACAAATTGTGTATTTGATGAAAGAATAATGTCAAAAAATATAAAAACAGCAACAAAAAAGTTTTAAAGGTCAACAGCAAAAACAAAACTAAACAAAACCCTAAAAGCAAAGAACAAATAACCCAATTTGACTTGATTTTTGAGAACAGACATTTCTTAAAAAAAAAAAAGAGAGAGAGAGAAAAGAAAAATCCCAATATATACGAAAAGCCAGCAAAATGGGTATCTCAAAATGTTCTCAACATCACTAATTGCTAAGAAAATGCAAATAAAAAACAAAATGAGATTTTACCTGAAATCTAGTATGATCGCAATTATCAAATAAACAGATAACAAGAGAAAAGAAAACCGTTGAATGTTTATTAATAATGATGCTATAAGTAACAGCATGGAGTTACCTCAAAAATTAGAAATAGAAGTACCAAATAGTTTTGCAATTTTCCTTCTAGATATATCTCCAAAGGAATCAATATTAGGATCTCAGGGAGCTGTAGGCATTATTTACAAAGGCCAATACATGGAAACAAACTACACATCCACCCACAGATGAGTAGATAACATGTGGTATATCCAAGCAAAGGAATATTATTCAGCCTCAAAAATAAAGAAAAATCATGCTATTTGTTACAATATAGATTTAACTTAAGGACATTATGCTTAGTGAAATAAGTCAGAAATAGTGGGCATACTACATAATGCCACTAAACTGAAAACAATAAAATCACACTTTTCAAGGACAAAATAAACTTAAAACAGATGGAAATAAAAATAAAACATGACAAAATTCAAAGAATGCAGTGAAAGCAGTGATAAAAGCAAAACTTACATTAAAAAGAAGAAAGACCTGAAATCAACAACTTTAAATTAGACTTCAAAAAACTAGAAAAACGGGAACAAACTAGTGAAAACCCAACCAGAAAAATGAATAGAACACAGATAAAATAAGGACAATGCGGGGGGGGGGGGGAAGCAAAAAAAAAAAACCCAACAATGCTGAATTGATTTTAGAAAAAATCGATAAAATAGACAAATTTTTAGCTACGTAAACATACAAAGGAAAGAAAAGAGACTTAAATAGTAAAATAGTAAATGAAAGAGGTGACATTACATATCATGCCACAATAATAAAAATGATTATAAAAATATATGAGTGCTTCAACCAAAATTGAATAACCTAGATAAAACTGATAAATTCTTAGAAATGAATAAGTTATCATTCTGAATCTTAAAGATACAAGAAGTATAAACAGAACTGTAATGAGGATGGAGAATGAACCAGTAGTTAGAAGCCTCCCCACAAAGAAAATCTCAGGTTTAGAGGACTTCACTGGAGAATTCTACCCAATATTTCAAGAAGAATTAACACCAATACTACTCAAAATATTCAAAAAAATTAAAATGAAAGAAATGCTCAGAAACTCATTGTACCAGGCAACATTACACTGATACCAAAGCTCAAAAATTACCTTTAATAATTGTTTATTTATTGTCTTAACAGTTGATTGACAACAGGCAGCTTACTCAGAGTTAGCAAAGTATACATTAATTGGTACATTGATGACTTAAGAATATGAATCATTTGTTTAGGAACAGGATGTCTCATCCAAGTCATGAGCCCCCACTTCAAGGCTGTGAATATTCTTAGAGAGCTGCTTGTGTGTAGACAACATATTGTTTCCCCCTTTTTTGGTCATACCATTCCTCATGAGGTATTAACGACCACTTTTCTGATTGAAAAGGATTCTTACTTTTCTTTGTATTGATCCTTCAGTGCTGGAAAAGCTCATTCCCAGCTTGTCATCTTCTAAGTTAGGGTGTGTTTGGGGAGGGTGGGATGAAATAGCAGTTAGGCCAAATTAGGGCAACAGGAAGTGTGGTCAAGAACTGAGAAGAGCCATGCTGTTTTATTCCCAATATTTCCAATTGTATCTTGTTATAGAGGGTAAATACTTATTAAACTTATTTGTGTAAATAAACATATTGGCATAAAAGTTATACAGATATTCACAAACAATTTTGGATTTTGCAGTAATCAAATAGGTTTTTTTAAAAAAAGCAAATGTTTCCATAATTCTTCATGAAGATATATTTTACCAAATTGATGAAAGTTATGGATAACTTAAGAGATAAATTTTACTTAAATCTAAAAAAAAAAAAAACCATTTGAGTAAAGAACCAACAATGGAAGGTCCAAAAAATTGTCTTTATTATTTAACTTCATGTAATTAATTTTTCCTTTGATTTTAATTAGCAGTTTTTTAACCCATTAGATTTGTTATTAGAGTTTGGGAAATCTTTCATTTTGTCAACTGACCTCAAAGTATTTGAAATTTGTGTTTTAAAGTAGTTGTTATTGTGGTTTAGATGAATTTTACTGTAGATGCCTTTAAGAGAAAAATCAGATCTTGAAGTCTTACTAAGAGCAGATCATTACATCAAGAAAACTATGTTCTAATATGGGGGAAATTTTAATTCTACATTGCTGTCTTTAAATATCAAAGTTCAATCTTTAGAAAGCTGTAGAAAGATTCTCTGCTAATTGTATCCAAGTCTATCACACACAAAATTCTTTCACAAATTCATCCTGCTGAAACCATCATTATGACTTATTCAAACATTTTCATAACATGCTTTTGACATTCTATTTTGTCCTATAGTTCTCCTTTCCTAAACAACCAGTCATTTTAAGGTCAAAGCCTCATTACAAAAGATGTGTTCTCAAATGAAAGTATTCTCTTCCTAACCAGAACTACATCTTCATATCCATAGCTTTCTGCACATCTCTATCTTCTACTTGCTGATTCTTTTCTCATCAAAACCAAATCTTATTTTTTTATAGACTTCCCTACAGAACTATACATTCTAATTAGACTTTTAACTTTTAATAACTACAATTTTTGATGAAAACCTGGGAAGCAGGAAATTTTGAACTGTCTGCCATATATCCGTATTTTATTTATGAAAGTTTATGCCATTTTAAAAATTCAACATGCAATTTAAACAATGACAAAAAACAGAACAAAACAGAAAAACGAAAATGACACACACCCACAGAAAACAGAACAATAATACTACATAGAACTATTTTAGTCATCAGATGGTACAAACAAATGGCTAAAACCCCAAATAATGAGAAAAAGGAGTTTCCAGCATTAGCACCAGAGCAACTTGCTTCAAACTCCAAGACACAACATACAACATAAATACATGAAAATATGTGTTTATGTAAACATATTTATGCACAAAAATACCTTAATGCTTTCATTTCAGTCATGAAATAGTACAAACTCACTAGTTCATAACATAGAGTTGAATCCAAATCATACTTCAGACAAAATGGCACCTTTTCACATGACTGAACTTTATTTGCTCCTATAGGTAATCCAAAAAAGGCCATGGAACAGACCTTAGGCATAGCAATTTCCATCGCAGGCTGAATCAGAACTCTTTGTCCATTTTTTATCTTTCAGTTTCAAGTGAGTTTTGGATTAAATTCTCAAATATCACACTTAGCTAGGACTGGCTGAATTGTATAAGAAAAACAAAATCTAAAAGTAACCTTAATTCTTTCTAATAAGGAGTTTCTCTTGTTTCTTATCTTGGCTGGATTTCCACTAATAATGAATTTCTGCCTAACATTTGCAGTATTCTATACACAGGTAGACAAGTTTTGCCCAGAGACTTAGACAATTATACTGGTTTCTATTTCTCTAGCTGACAGAAACTCAGAAAAAGAATTTTCTTTTTGGTCATCAGGTCTTTGCTGCCCAAAGGCACAGCTTACTCAAATCCAAACAGACAAAACTCAAAAGTAAACTCCTTCAAGGAGAAATCTTGTTGTTAGTCCCTGTGTAATTTCTCACATCCAAATGGTTCCTTTAATAATAAAAAAATGCACAATAGTCATTTCTCACACCTCAGCATTACTTTTCACTAGCAAACAGTGTTGAAAGAGAAGTACTGGTGGGACTTGCCAACTGAGCTTTCCATCACCAACCAAAGGGTGGGAGATCAGTAGATAACTCTGCTGCTAGAAGATCAAGGAAAGTTTCCAAAATCCGAGCCTCAGGGCTCACCTACCACAGGCAGCTAATACCCACAGGTGGACCCAGACTCACTCCCACAGAAGTTGGGGACTGAAACCACCCAGGACACACTTCTCCTGGCTTGATTTACCAAAACCTATTATGGGGAGGTACTCAGCTACTGAACGGGTGCTGCCCAAACATCTTTTACCAAACCCAAGTCCGTTGCCTGCCCCCAAACAAAAACAAAGAACCTAAAAGTGAAATGGTGGTGAAAATGGAAGTGAACTTTTATTCAGGAAGAGCAGCAACCTAAAGAGAGATGTTAGGTTAGCACATGTGTCTGGTAAAACTGAAGGAGAATCGCCAGACAGAAGCCATCTCAAAGACTCTGATTTAATGAGGGGTATTTAAAGACAGGGTTGAGGGAATGGAATGTGGGAAATGAAAAGCAGGAGGGAGGGAGACATGAGTTGTGCTGACCCCACGCAAGAAACCTGGTGCATGGTTTTGCCAAGTCTCTGTCCAGCCTCTGTTCTCCTCCTTGACACTTTCCTAGGGTCCTGCAGGATCTTGATTTGGCTTAAGGTAGGAACAACACAGTTTTATCGATGTCTTCCTTGGTTTCTCAGGGTCTGGATAGTACATGTCTGGTGGCAAGTTTGCAGCTCCAGGCTAACCAGAAAACAACTTTACATTTATGTAAATAATGTCATCTTGCTCCTTAACCAGGGTTCAAAATAGCAAGTATCTAAGGGAAAAGAGGAAACTCAGAAAAATGCATGCTAAGAGAAAAAAAATGAGAAAAAAAAAACTGTTTCTTTTAAGTATGCCTAGAGCCCGTGCCATTTTTGCTCTCAACATAGCTTCACCCCACTCACTCCAAAAGAACTACCCTATGACTACCTTGGTAGAGAACCACATGGAAAGACCCTGAGCATGTATGATCATTGACAGCCCAATGAGTCACCAGCTGCACCTGCTACAAATCACCAGTGAGCCTTCTTGGACACAAGCCCAGTTGTGCTTTGACATGATCTTTCTCAGCTGCTACCCTACTTGGTGTAAGTGGGAGATAAGTCAGCCTAAAAGACTTTCTAAGTCAGAGAACCAAAGACGTTAATAATTTCTCATGAACTGCCATGTCTTGTGAGTAAATTTTTAAGCAGAATATGTAACTGGAAGAAAATTTGGTATCTGGAAATAGGATGCTGCAGTAATAAATAACTACAACATGAAGCATTAGCTGTGAGACTGAGCAGAAGCTGGGCCTCAAAAGAGACCTTTAGTGCAAACTGGAAGTACATCAGGACACCTGGAGAGGGGCTGAAGGGCAGTGAGAAAAATCTCACTGGAAACTGAAGAAAAAGGCATGTAGATGACAGCCTAGCAATATTCCAGTTGTGACATGAGGGAGTCCATTTGGAGATGCTGACTTCAGTGGAATTATTTATGAACCTTGAGACCCACAAAAAGTTAAGAGAAATCAAGTTGCTTCACTATTGTCTGTATCCCCACAATGTACAATACAAGGAAAATGACCTAGTTTTAAAGATACTAGTTTTAAAGCTATACTGTGTATAGCTTTCCCTTGCATGTGAAGACAATTGCCCCATTTTGCTAATGATTAAAGACTTCTCTCTTTGTAAGTAGAATTCAGAAGTTAAACATTTGTTATTAGATTGGTGGATACTGGCTATACTATTAGATCATATGACTGTGACCATTTTGGTTGAAATTTAACAAATGCTCTTAAAATATTAGGGTGGAAAGCTTAGTAAAGTGAAGATTGCAAACTAGTACACAAATGGAAATTTTCAACTGGCTTAGTATCCATATGGGATGATATGTTACTCCATATCAAATAGGAAAAAAAATGTAAAATTACTGGATTGAATTGCTTGAGTAATTGCATGTTTAAACTTTGGGGATGCAGCTGGGAAGCTGCTGCCATCAAGTCCATAAGGGGAATAGGACATTGTGTTATACCTCTTCTGTACTACAGTCAGAGTGGTGCTGAAACAATTATCATCATACTAAGCTCTTTACATATATTAACTCAATATATTTGGGGCCTCTGATATTTTGAAGTTAATTGAAAACATAATGTTGTTCATCCTATGAAGGAGAGAAATGATATGGTATTTAAATGAACACAGTGTGGTATCCCCTATTTACAATGTCGTCTGCTACTGTATCCTACAGTAAGTAATCCTGGATATACCTTAGAATAATGTGTACTTTCTTATATTGCAGTAGATTCTGGTCCTGATAGATCCTCTATTTGTTCAGGGTTATCTAATTACCATTTTTGAAAAAAAATAAAGTTTTTCCTATAAAAAAGACTTCTTTCTTTAATTAACCAGTGAAATAATCTGACAAACAACTGTACTCTTAATAAATTTTCATAAATGTAAGCCCCCTTGCACCTCTCAAATGATGCAGTGCCCCAGTGCTACCTGGGTTGTAATCCCCGTTCCTGATTAGATGCTTTCTTTTGCCTCTAACCTGTTGATTTTCAATTCTTAGTGTTAACATGGATCATGTGGTGGAGAATACCTGTCAACAATACTGCCTGCAATAACACAGAAACTTGAAAGATCCTCGATATCTCAGGAGTGTTTCTAAGGAGATATCTGGGAAGAATACACAAATGCTGTCTGGTCTTCTTTCTCTGCCTTTGTGACAATATGAGAGGAGGGAGATGAACTATAGAAAAATATTCATTTTAAAAGACAATTTAGAAAATCTATAAAGGAACCAGGACTTGTTTAGCTAATAAATAATATAATCCACTTTTATTAATCAGGTGCAACTTGTGACAATTAAGAGATTTTTGTTGAGCAGCAATGCTTTGACAGTGTCTTCAGCTATTTGGCTAATGATAGCATATGGGTTTCAGGTTATATCTCTGTTGACATACACTTCTGTACTACGTATTGAGTCCCAATAGACTTTGAACAACCTGATCATTATATCTTGCCAACATAGCCCTTTTAGTCTTTAGTAGATAATGAGAAAAAGGTAGACCTGTAGTAGTTTTATGTAAGAATTAAAAGGATGTGAAATGTCCTAATAGGCATACCCTTCCCTTTGCCAGCTATTAAGGCATAGATAAGCCCAACTTCAAATCAGGAAATTTTCACCAATGCAACATACGAAAATGTGTTCTGAAGGGGTACATATAGTTCCTTAGTTGATGTTTTCTTAAAATTTCGTTCAGGGAAAGTTTGATCATACTAAATTAAACCATGAGTCTTATCCTTTAGGTGCTTTCCAAATCCATTTTCTATTTTTTTTTTTTTTGGTCTTTTTTCGTGACCGGCCGCACCACGCCCCGCCAGTGAGCACACCGGCCATCCCTATATAGGATCCGAACCCACGGCGGGAGCGCTGCTGCGCTCCCAGCACCGCACTCTCCCGAGTGCGCCACGGGGTCGGCCCGCCAAATCCATTTTCATAGTAACCTACAGAATTCCTTTACATGCTTTCCAAATCCATTTTCATAGTAACCTACAGAATGAATTAGTGGGGATAATAAGTATTGTTCACTTTCTTAATACATTTTTCTAATGAGAATAAGATTGGGCGGCCCAGATGTGAAGATTGGTTTAAAAGTCAGGCCTGAAAGAACAATGTTTATGGTTTGAAATAGATTGAAGCCTGAAGTAGAAGCACTGAGGTGACTAAATATTTGGGACCGGAAAGTCAACGCTGGTTAGGGTTATTCCTGATAAGTGGTAACATCAGGAACATCTGCAAAATTAGCGGCAGGAATCACTAGTGGCATATATTAGTCGTAAAAAGACCAAGGAATAATGTGACATATCCAGCAGTCAGTCAAATTGCCTCCCTCAGCTGCACACTGAGTTAGTCTGACAAATGTATTGTCTTGCCATGTCAAAGATTGGGCAAAAATACTGAGGATAGAAAACTACATGAGGGTCTTTTCAGAGTTTTATCAAGGTAATAAGTCCTACAGTCTATCAAAGACCTAGGAGTACAAATATTCCCAAGTTAACAACAAAATTCTAAAAATTACAAGGGTTGACATTTACAAGGAACAAAAGGTCTAGAAGACATAAAGTTTCCAAAAGTACAAGAATAGCAATTATAAAGTAAATGTAAGGATGTGTTAAAACTAAGTTCTTAAAGAGACATGGTTGGGAATTTGGGGATAAGAAGTATACCCGGATTTTGTCTGCTTGCTCTGGTTAAAAGAAAGATTTTGTTCCTGAGTTTTCTTTGTCAGAATATCTCCAGTGATGGAAGGAGTTCACTCAGGTGAATTTTTGCCTTTATAAAATAAGAAATATGAGTCCATGAGTCAATGCCTTAAATTTTAACTGCTCCAAAAATAGTTATCAATACCTGAAAAAATCCCCTCCAATACGGATGTAGGGAATTATTTATTTGATGTTATTTTCAATAAGTAATGTCCACAGGTTGTAAGTCATGAATTTTTTTATCTTTGTCTCCTGAGAATTCACTGTGAAAGGACGTCCTGTCTAACTTAATGTTTCTTTTAATAAAATTTATTAGGCTTTGGCAGTAATGTAAAAAGTCCCCTTTTAACATACCAGAAGCCCTTCCTGCTTGTACTAAGTGCATGAGACTGCTACTGATTATCTCAAAAGGAGGCAATTGATTTGTCCTAAAGAGGGGGGAAAATAAATTAAGCAATACCAATGGAAGAGTTTTGGGCAAAGAAAGATTGCAGACATGGCTTTGGTATTTGTTCATGAGCATCAAATTTCCTCTGTTAATACTTGCACTGTATCTTAAACAGTAGAATAAAGACATTAAAATAAAATGAAAAGAACAGACAAAATTCAGGACTTGACACTACATAAGATTAGAACTGACCAAGTAAAATAAAAAGGAATTCAGAAGAATAACTCCTTTTGGTGAGTGTTTGGGAAGGGGGTTAAAATATTGTGCCCTCCAAGTTGAGAATGTACTTTGAAACTGAAGAAGAAAGCAGGCAGGTCCATTTGGTAATCAGATATATTTATTAATTGGGGTGACTTACAGACAAGGAAGCTGGATGCAGTGAAGAATTAGATATCAGAAAAGCTCTCTCTACTCTGCAGGCTACACAATGTTTATATAGCAAAAGTCCCTGTTACTAGGAATAACTACAAAGAGACATAAGAAAAATAAGGTGAATGATACCATTCACAAGGGGTCTTGTAATGCATGAGGCATGAGGTCTGGGGGTGTCTTGTGATGTCTATGCTCAGATCACTGATGCCACCTGCTGCAATAAATTACTCAGTCCCTGAAACCTATGATCCCATTATATTAGCCCTAAGGTTAAGGTGTGACTGATCTGTGAAGTGAAGAAATGAGGTTGAGCAGTCAACAGGGCAAGTTGGGCACAAAATGGCATTGGTTTTGTTTACTCTCTCCAACTGAGTTGGAGTCACTGGCTTAATGACAGTGATAGCATAAGTAAGTGAAGAAAGAATGTGGTTTTCCTTTCTGACTTTTTGATTTGTTGAGCTTCAGATGTCTTTTGGATAGCTACAAAGAATCATCCAACAGAGAGTTAAACCTAAGGCCTAAAGACTAGAGAAGATGTGCAAGATGTAGACAAATAGAAGTGCAAACCAGGGAGGACCACATCAGCCAAGGAGAATTGGAAAGTGAAAAGATCTGGCCCAGGATGGAGCTCTTAGTTGAGCTATGATAAGAAGCAAAAGAGAAAACAAGAATTCAGGGAAACAAACAAACAAAAAATCATCAGAGAGACAATGACATAAACAAAGAGAGAATTTCCAGGAACAGATCACAGACAGTATTTTCAAACATGGCAAAAGATTCACGTTAGGCAAAGACTAGAAAATAATATTTAGATTTAATATTGTTTAGGTTATTAGTGAACTTTTGAAAAACTGAACTAAGATTACATGGAGTGGGTTAAAATTTAAATGAGCTCTAGGACTATTTGCGAGAAAATATCACTTTGAACAGTCTGCTGCACAACCTGCATGTAGAGATGAGATGGAGAAATGCACGGAGAGTTACTTAAAGACCTGTGGTTGACTCAGTCCTCCAAACATTCCAGGTTTTATGTTGGAATCAAGTACAGCATTTCAAAAGCTACCTGGGAACACACTATTCTAACATCTCCAGAAAAACTTTAAGGTGAGATTTGCCTTAGTACTAGGGAGCTGTTTCCAGTTCCTTACATTGAAAATGTTTATTTCCAGGCTGGTAGTGAAAAGTTTTCCACTACCATCATCTATATGATCAATGAAGACCGTGTTCCAGAGTTTGGTGTCAGCAAACCTTTATGTCCTATGAGAATTGAGCATGCGGTCTTGCCAGACTCCATCCTAATCATGTAATAATTATGTGTGTCTTTTGGTGAGGACATCAGAAAGACCAGAGATAAATTTGTACTCAACTTACATGACTCTAGGTCTCACAACCTGCCTCTACATGCGTGCCAACTCTATCTTATCCATGTAAATTTCTCTGAAACTGAGTTTTACTTATTTCTCCTTTTCTATTTAATTTATTGACCCCATAAAGCTCATAAAATACAATGTAAGCAAAACAAAGTAAGAATAATTAAACAAATAACTCATTGAAATTTATTTATTTCCTGTTGCTCTTGGACACACATGGAAGACTCTGAAAACATAAGTGAGAGAAAAGGCAGAAGAAGTGGAGTCATGAAGGAACTGGCATTGGTCCTAGATTCTCCTGATCAAAACATGCTACTTGTAGAAAAGACAAAGAAATAAAAATAAATAAATAAATAAATAAAATAAAAATAAATAAAATTTTTAAATGCCTCCCTATGGAAGAAAAGTCTGCTGTTCAAGAAAGGGCTAGAAAGAACCTACTGAAGATGAACCCACGAGTGAGTTATTGGTACAGACTAGACATAACTTATTTTTGTGTTAATAAAAACATACATTTCCTGCTGATTTAGCAACAGTTTCTGTTCTCTAAAGGAATAATTAAACAATTTAAACTGGAGAAAGAAATATTATGTCTTCATTAAAGTTAATGTTATAAAAATGCATGTGGGCTGTATGACCTATTTTCCTATTAATAGGGGGATAGGACACAGGATTCCATATGAGTGTTTTCTCTACAAAACCTCTAGCTTCTATAGACCTAAATTTCCTGGAATATATGCAATTTGCAATTCAACATTTTTCACCCAAAATTATATAGGAAAACACACAAACAGTGTATATTTCTTGTAGTACACTCTTCCAGCAATTGTTCCAAATGAAAAGCCTTACATGATCCCCTCTGTCAATATCTTGGGCTTTGCCATTGAGCTTACTTTGGCCAAGAGAACATCAGTAAATGTGATGCAAACATAGGTTTAAACATTCCTTCCTGTTGGGACTGGCCTTCTTGGATACAGTCATATTTGGATGAAAGCTGGGATTATCCTGTTGGAGACACAAGGTGTAGCAAGAGTCACCACAAACCACAGAACATGTTAGTGAATCCACCTTGAATGAACCAGCCTCAGTCAAAACACAAAGTGCCTACAGCTTTATCTGTAATCCAGGCAGCACCAGTTTAGCTCAACCCAAATGCTGATTTTTAGAAACCTGATGAAATTTAAAAATTCTTCAAAAGCCTAAACACTGTGGTTGATTTCTTTCTCTTTTAACTTTTTTCTTTTTCTTTTCTTTTTTCTTTTTGTGGCTTGTCAATTTTTTTGTGATTTTTACAAAGCAAAGGCTGATACATCTAAGCACATGTCAGTCAACCTCTTTAACCAGTTGGAGAGCAGGAGAGACCCTCTTCACGTCCATGCCAAATACAACAAACAGAAGTTTATAACCACATGTAGAAGTTTTGAAAAGCACAGTAAAAGTCAACTGAATGAACTGTGGTGTGGTTGAAACAATGTGAAAGAAACAAAAGTGATTTTCTTGAGATCAGGAGACTGTTTTAAGTTTCTTATATCGTAACATAATTCTGTTACTTATATGTATGCACTGTACTATGTTTTATTTACCTTATATTGGTTTTGAAAAGAGTGATGAAGTCTGATGTTCCTATTTCAAATAATGTAAGATAGGATTATTGTTATTTTTCTGCAGAGTTTATGGTTTTATAGCCAGATTAATTTCCAAAAACTGTTGCAATTAAAAAAGGATAAGGGTGTATACAATTAGGCATTTTAAAGCACTGTGTATTCTAAGTTGACTTCAGCGCCAAAAACTGATCTCAAAAAGAAGCAAACATAGGTTTTCAGCCAATTGTGGCAAAATGGGTAACACTAACAAAAGCAGAAAGACCTCAGAATAGATGGAGCACAAGCATATCTCTTGATGCCAAGTGTAGCAATAGACTCAGCTTTAGAGAGCTCAAGATCTGGAAATAATCAATGAGGGGAGATTTTAAAAATGAAAGTGTGTTTAGAGAGCACTGTGGAGAGATCCTCTCAGGCTTGACAGGGTATCAATGCACCCCTTCATGCACTAACATGCAGTGACTCCTATGACTGTCACCACAGCTGCTGGCCAGTAGCACAGCTCAGGAGGGACCAAACCATCACTGAGCAAACACACCCTTCAGGTTTTGCCAAGAGCGACATTTCCAATGTAAAAAGAAAGTTACTGTGTCTGACTTTGAGCCCCAACTGCAGGTAGGCATTAGAATAAAAATTTAGAAACAAAAATAGCAGGACATGACACCAGACATTAGGAATGAGAGAGAGGGAGGGGATCAGGAAAAATCCCTTCATTGGTCCGTTTTGTGTTGCTGTAACAGTGATACCTGAGACTGGGCAATTTTTAAAGGAAAGAGGTCAGTTTGGCTTATGATTCTGGGACAGCTGCATCTGGCACGGTCCTCAGGCTGCTTCTACTCATGGCAGAAAGTGGCAGGGAGCCGGTGGGTACAAGCAGATCACATGGTGAGAGGAAGCAAAGAGAGAGAGACAGATTCTCTCTTCTTTTAAATTCCTCAGAATCATGCCCCTAATCACCATTTTTAATCCACTGCGTACTGCACAGTCCTACAATCCAATCACCTCTTCAAGGCTCCATATTTCAATTACCATAATAGGATCTCTCACCCTCTTAACAGTCACAGTGGGGGCTAAATTTCTAATACATTAAACATGGGGGACACAATTCAAGCTTCAATGAGTTCTTGGGGACATAATTCAATCCACTGCATTCCACCCCTGGCCCCCTAAAACTCTTGTTCTTTTCACATACAAATAAATTCATTTTATCCCCCAAAGTCTTGTTTCAATTCAAAAGTCCAAAGTTCAAAGTCCCATCTGTGAAATTCAAAACAAGTTGTCTACTTCCAAGATACAATGGTGGGACAGACATAGGGTACACACTCCCATTCCAAAAGGGATAAATAGTCCAAAAGAAAGGTGTAACAGGTCCCAAACAAGTCTGAAATCCAGCAGGGCAGGCATTAAATCTCAAACCTGGTGAATCATGTACCTTGATTCCACGTTTGACCTCTGCATGCTGGTGTGGGGGTTGGGTCCCCAAGTCCTTGGGCAGCTCTGCTCCTATGACTTTCCTGGTTGCAGGCCACACTTCACCTCTCCCCAGCTGGTGTTCCACTCTGGTAGCTCCACAGATATGGGGTCTCCATGGCAGTCCTGCTCTCACAGCTCTGCTAGGCATGGTGCTGTTGGAGTTTCTCTGCTGCAACTCTGGCTCCATTTTTCCACTTGGCATTGCTTCAGCAAAGGCTGTCTGCCATGACCCTGCCCTTATGACAGATCTCTTCCTGGGCCCCCAGGCTTTTCCATACATCCTTTGAAATCAAGATGGAGGCTCCCAAGCTTCCACCGCTCTAGAATTCTGTGAGCCTGCAAACCTAACACTGCATGGATGCCACCAATGCTTCCAGCTTGTATTCACCAAAATTGTGGGTCTAGCCACACCTGGGGCCAATTTGGCCACAGCTGGAGCAGCCAAAGAAGCTGGGGTACTGGCACTAGAAGCAGCTTCCCAAGGTGGTCCTGAGCAGCAAGCCCGTGGAGGGAACCTCGGGCCTTTTCCCCAAGACAATTTTGTCTCTCTAGGCCTCTGGGCCATAGTGGAAGGGTTGGCCCCAGAGCCTTCTGCAATGCCTTCAGGGCCCATTTCCCCTTCTCTTGATAATCCCGTACTTTTGTGTTAATCTTCTTAACACCATTGAATTTTTCTTCCAAAATGCTTGCTGCTTCTCTACCACTTCTCCAGGCTGCAAATTTTCCAAATCTTTACACTCTGCTTCCCTTTTAAATTCTGGCTTTACATCATGCCTTTGCCACCATAACTCAGCATGGGCTGTTGCAAGTAGCCATGCAGCTTCCTGAATGCTTTGATGCTTGGAAATTTCTTCTGCCAAACATTCTGGTTCACAACTTTTAAGTCCCACCTTCCACAAATTCTTAAGACATGGACACAATGCAGCCAAGCTCCTTACTAGTTCACAGCAAGCGTGATCTTTGCTCAAGTTTCTGAAATACTCCTTATTTCTACCTGAAACCAACTTAGAATGGTCTTTACAATCCATATTTTTACCACCATGTAACCAATCTGTAAGACATTCAAAACTTTCCCTTGTCTTTTGTCTTCTTCTGAGTCCTCCAAACTCCTCCAACCTTTGCCTAACACCCAGTTCCAAAGCTGCTTCCACATTTTCAAGTATTTATTATAAGGAACAGCCCACTTCTCTGGTACCAATTTTCTTTATTAGTCCATTTTGTGTTGCTATAACAGAAATACTTGAGACAGGGTAATTTATAAAGAAAAGAAGTCTATTTGGCTTATGATTCTGGGACAGCTGCTTCTGGCATGGGCCTCAGGCTCCTACTCATGGTGGAAAGTGGCAGGCAGCTGGTGGGTACAAGCAGATCACATGGCAAGGAGAAGCAAAGAGAGACAGAGAGACAGATTCTCCTCTTCTTTTAAATCCCTCAGAACCACACCCCTAATCACCATTTTTTATACATTCCGTACTGCACATTCCTACAATCCAATCACCTCTTCAAGGCTCCACCTTTCAATTACCATAATAGGATTTCCCACCCTCTTAACAGTCACAGTGGGGAGTAAACTTCTAATACATAAAACAAGGGGGACACAATTCAGGCTTCAATGAGTTTTGGGGGGGCATAATTCAATCCACTACGATCCCCTTTTGGTTGTTTGGGCCAAGACTACTTGGTAGTAATACCATATATGAGCATATTTTTAAAAGTTCATGGAAAAATATAAGTAGAAGATAATAGAAATCTTTCCCTAAACTTTTAGAAGTACCCTTATTATGGGGAAAGAATGAACAGTGTGGTTTCATTTTGGGTTTGTGGAACATAAGATGGCTTTTGGAGAGATACAAAGAAGCATTAAACATCGAACTGAACGTATGTTGTAAAGGCTGGGAAAGAACTGAAAGCTGGAGAGATACTTATGAGAGTCAAAGCACAGAAAGTCAAATCAATCAAGGAGAACTTCAGAGTGGAACAAATGGGGAACAGGAGGGAACACGTGGATGAGATGTGTTAAGAAGAAAAATAAAGTAGAATTCAGGAGATAAGGAGAAGAAACCATCAGCAAGATTAAACTAACAGAGAACAATTTCCAGGGGAAAATCGTGAATAGTAGTTTCAAATAGAGCAGAAGATTCAAGGAAGGTAATGCACATAAGCCTTTGGGTGATAATTTAGTTGTTGGTAAACTTTTGAAGAAGTGAACTAAGATTCCATTGAGGAGGGCAAAGTTCAAATGAGAATGAAAATATCCATCAGAAAGTATAACTTTGCACTGTCTGTTACAACCCACACATACAGAACAGCTGAGAGAAAGGTATGGAGAGTTATCTAAAAACCTGCAGTAGATTCTGTCCTCCACACATCCCAGCTTGTATCCATGCATCAAGTGGGGACTTTCTTT
Source organism: Cynocephalus volans (assembly GCF_027409185.1). Lineage (NCBI taxonomy): Eukaryota > Metazoa > Chordata > Mammalia > Dermoptera > Cynocephalidae > Cynocephalus > Cynocephalus volans. The sequence goes on along the minus strand of NC_084474.1, from coordinate 97,489,193 downwards.
CTTTTTTTTTTTAGATTTATAATTTTTATTGAATCAAAATTGTTTATACATATTTTGGTGGTTCAACATTGAGATATGTTGCTCATTGAGATATGTTGATCAAATCAATATTACTTGTATATAGTTACAAATTGTAATTATTCTTTATGCCCCTTGTCCAATCCCTTCCCATCCCTCTTTCCCTCCCCTTCCCACCTCTAATTACCCTATATTTCTTCTCTCCCTCTGAAATAATAATGGTTACTCTGTTGATTTGCTGCCTAAGTGATCTGTCCAACACTGAGAGGCATGATCAGGTCCCCAATACAATCATAGAGCAGATGCCTCTTCCATCACTCTGAAATGGGCTCTGTGGAGAGAGACATCCTCCTCCTTTCTTTATCTCTGCTGCTAACTCTTCTTGTGTCAACACACTTCAGTGGCTGGACGACCATCTGCGTGGTGGTTGTGGCATCTAGCCACCTTTGTGTCATCCATGGTTATCATGGTGGCTGTGATGGGCAACCCACATTGAGGAGATGATTTTGGCATGCTCCTTGGTGCTGGCAGTGTGCCTAGTTGTGGAGAGTGTCTGGTCCTTGGCTTCATACCCGGGGACCCCAGGCAGGCCCCAAGGCACTGGTGAGGTGTGCCTGGTTGTGGGAGGGGGGTTCCAGTCCTCTTCTCCATGCTCCAGGTCCCCAGGTAGGCCCCAAGGTGCTGGTGAGGTGTGCCTGGTTGTGGGAGGGGAAGTGGGGACTTTCAAAGGCTGGCTGGGACCACACTATCTCAGTAATTCCAGAAAAACCTCTTAATACCCGATTTGTGCTTTAGCATTAGGTAACCATGACCACTACAAAATGCTGAGTGTTTACTTCCAGGTTGGTAGTGAAACACTGTCCATGCCATCATCTATGTGACCAATAAAGACTGCTTCACACTTGTGATAAAACAATCTAAGTGATTCATTTTCAGGAATAATTCAGGCCCATCCCAAAAGTTCTCTGACTGGTCAAGCCCATTTCTGGGGTGTCTGAATAGATAAAGTTCTCCTTGAGATGGTAATGAGTTACTAGCCCTTAAACATTCACTTCAGATGGATAAAGTTCTCCTTGAAATGGCAATGAGTTAATATCCCTTTATTGTTCTCTTTATTCCCTAGTGTTTCTCCTTTCACAGGGTTTCAGGAGGCCTTTTTCATGGACTTGTTCTGAGCATGCAGAAAAAGAAATTTTTTACAAGCGGGTAGTAAATCGGGGTAAATTTAGACATCATCCAGGAAGATTGTACACCCTGACTAATGAGGAGGTGGGGGGCAGGGACTTGGGCACTAGAGAATAAATTGCTACAGCCTTTTACTGTGTGCCTGCCCATCAGACACCCAAAACTTTCAAGGCCATAATTGCTGTACCCTGTGTCTCCGTGTCCATCCTTTGGCCTTGGACAGGTGAGGGCATTTCTCACAACACTTCATATCTCATGATAATTTAGCACATTGACCTCTTAGGGTCAATTGGAAGCATGTAGCAATGTGTCTTTTTGCCATGGTATCAGAAAGACCAACTTGCACTCAACTTAGATGGCTGTAAGGTATTATAACATGCCTGTATCAACATGCCAACTTTTTCTTGTTTATGTATATATTTCTCTGATGCTGAGTTTTGTTTGTTTTTATTTCACTGTTTTAATGAACCTTCGTGAAGCTCCTAAAATACAATAAATAGCTTACCAGAGACATATTCATTTTCTTTGCTCTTTGAAACACATAGAGGACTCAGGAATTACAGCTGGAAGAGAAGGTGAATGGAGACAGTCCTGAGAGAAATAGTGAGGCTCACTCCACCCCATCCCTGTGTACCCCCAGCATCCCCTATAATCATCATCACCCCCATAACCAACCTCCATACCCCTATAACCATCATCACCCCCATTGTTGCTTTGCCTCACACATGATGATGGAGATGCAAAAAGGGTTACTCAAAGCTCACTTATTCTGAGCAGTGAGACACCCTGAAGGGGCTAACTTCCCAGAAACCTCAAGAGAGAGGCATTCCTCCTTTGGGAAATAAACCATGAACTGGGGTTCTCTCCCCATATTTATTCTCCAGACCAGGAAGTTACAGAGATGGAACATAAGTGGAGTTATGGCTAAGTATAGTTTAACAATAGAAGCTGGTAACATCAGTGAAATAACAAAGTGACATTCCATAACGCAGTTTACAAAAGGTTAAGTTGATCCACCAACAAAAGCTTGATCTTAGCGAACATTTTTCCCTACAGCAGTTTCCTTAGTATGTTTACATAATAATCAAGTAACTTGTCTGTACTTGAGCCAGCAACTTTGCTGTGTTACAATTCTTTATCTATATCAGAGACTTTAGCCTGGGGAAAGTTTCCTGTCTTTTGGAAGGTTAACATCTCTATATGAAATTTTAAAAGGTTAGGCTAAACCTGAGACTACAGGGCTTTGGAGACTAGGCCCTGTGAAATACATTTGCTTCATAAATGTTAGTATACTTCACACCCCATAACCCACCTCCATCCCCCACAACCATCATCACCCCACATAACCCAACTCCATCCCCCTAGGCCACCCATCTTTTCTAGGCCCTACCATCCCCCTACATTCCCCACAATCCCTCTATACCCACCTTATGCCCCTCTAGCCACCATTATGCTGTGGCCCCCACCATCCCCTCTAGGCTCACAGCCAGGTTAAGTAACTTTCCCCTTCTCCTCATCACTCTTTCCTATTTCTGCTCCAGGGCCTGTGGTTCCTCTCCTAGGAAGGGGTAAACATGACTATGAACTTTATCATCAAAGGAACATCTTGTGGGCTGCCTTTAGCAGGCTTTGGGCTGGAATGCTCTGGACTGAGATAGTGGCTAATCAAGAGCACATGCCCTAACCAACCAGATGTCATTGGGCCACAGGGGCTGTGTCACCTTGCATACCACTCATTTCAAAATTGTCCATTACTCTGTCAGAACCCTCCCTAAAGGACTTATAAACCCCATGCTTTCCTTGGTTTGGGGGAACTGACCTGGTTCAGTCTCCCCTCCACTGGAATAAATCTTTTGGCTGAAATGGCTCCTAATTTGGGTTTCTCTCTCTTTTCTCCATCTTGTTAAACCTAACATTTATTGGTGCCCAACAGTGGGGTGGGTAGTTTGGCTTCAAGCCACCCCAGCCAAGAACCTGGTGAGGCGTTCTCTTTCTCTCTCTCTCTCTGTGTCTCTCTCTGTCTCTCTCTGTCTCTCTCTCTCTCTCTCTCATTCTCTCTCTCTCTCTCTCCCCCACTCCCCCAGAATGGGGTCTGAGACTCTGACAAAGGACTTTCTCTTGAAACATGGGAAGTGATGGGCAGCAGCAGCTCATCTCACACTTCCTCCCAGATCCTGAGCAGTCCTTCATCCCCACCACTGCCTGCCCTCAAACTCTCTCTCTCTGAAAGAAAGTGAGCCAAAATGCCGGGTACCAATCAAGCTTTATTAAAGGAAAAGAATCTGCTGAGCTGCACTCAAAATGGAGAGCAACAGTCATAGCTGCCCTCAAAATGGAGAACAGCCTTGGGTGTCGGGGTGAGAGAGCTTATACAGGTTGTAGAGCACCAAGGGCTGGCTGATACAATCAAGGAGGGGCACTATGTTAATGCAGAAGCTCCGCCTGACTGATACAACCGGGGTGGAAAATTGTACCCATGTGGAAGCAAAAAGGTTTCTATTTCACAGAAGTCACAAGGCTTCTCATAAAGGGAAAGGGGGGTTGCAGCCATTTTGTGCTTGGACTTGCCTAAAATGGTGCCAGTTATGTTCATAACCTTTCTTTCCCACCTTTTAAGTATAGGGAGGGGGTGATGGGGCGAAGGTTTCATTCTTCTGAAGCTACTTCCTGCTGGAGATTGGTGAAGATATGAAAAAAATAAAAGATTTATGTTGGCAGGTAAAACAATTAGGTGGCAGGGTGTTGGTTTCATGTGGGGAGGCTGTATTCCTCTGTGGAAGGGTCGACGATTCCCAGGGGCTGATATCCTCCTCCCAGGAACAATTTGGTGACCTTCTGGTTAGTGAAAGCCTGCATACATTCCTGTAAGAAATTAGAGAAACACCAAAAGAGGCAGGGACCAAGAAGAAGGACAAGTCCCATCATGGTCAGGGGTCTGACTGGTTGTGTCCTGAAGTCCCCCCATCACTATAGCCTAGGGTAGTGATTTGGATAAAGCAGAAATGTTTCTGTTGGGGAGGGCACTGGACTCCAGTAGAATCCCCTTTGGCAAGAGCTATCCAGTAGTTTTTACACCCGTAAGACCATGATGTGGCAATTGTCTAGTCATAGCATGCTGTGGGAACATATGCCAGGGATGTGAATGTGTCCTGTAGGGTTCCCCTGAAGATTCTGGGTGGCAGACCCAGAAGTTTGGAAAGTGTCATTCCATCCACCAAGACCTTGGTTATAGATTGTGAACAGGGTGTGGCATATGTCTCTGTTAGGAAAAGAAACAAGATGAAGAGAAAAGGCAAGTGTTCAGGGGCTGAGAGGTTGAGCAGGTGCATAGTAGGATAAAGGAGTCGAGGGTAACCTCATTGGAGGTGTAATCACAGAGGGCACCTTGCCAGGCTAGTTAAGTTACCCTCTCAAGGATGGCTTCAACACTGGAGGTGGTGGGTCAGGACCAGTCTTGGAGCCCTTCCTGTGTGAAGGACATGAAGCAGGCCTGCAGGAGTGAGAGGATAATCGCTGGGGGAAATATTGTCCTTCATCTGATATTGGGGGAAGAGCAGAGGTCCTGGAGATTTTCAGTTTTGTGGGTCCTAAAATGGACAAAGTGCAAGGAGATGTTGGGTTGGGGTTAAGTAGAGGGACCCCTCTGGCTTGGCATTAACAGATTCTTTGGGTTAAAGTCTTAGGTGCTAGTTTTACCAAGGATAAGTGATACCAAAGGGCCTTTCCTAGTACCTTTACTGCCTTGAGGGTGGTGAGAATTACTGTATAAGGCCCTTCTCAGCATGGTGAGAGGGGCTTTGTGATTCGGGTTTTAATATACACTTGCTGTCCTGGGCTCAGTTTAAAATTTGAGGGGGTGGTGGGGAAAGGATGAGGTAATAGAAGGTTGTCCTGTTCCCAAAGAAGATCCCCAATGAGCAAAAGAGTAGGGAGATACTGGCCTAAAGGTGATGAGCTGGAAGAGAGAGGTGTGAGAGTGAAGGGTCTACTGTACATAAGTTCGAAGGAGCTGAGGCCAGTGGGTTTGCAGGGGGCAGCTCAAAAGTGAGCAAGTGCTAGAGAAGTCGGGTCCAAGAGAGGTGAAGTTCCATGGACGGTTTGGGGAGGTGTATTTTTATGAGGTTTGTATTGGGGTAAGGGCATAGGGGCCATGAGAAGGACCTGAGCAGGAGAGGAAGAGTGGGGGCCTGGTGATTGAGCAGCCTATTTTGCAGTTAGATCTGCCAGTTTGTTTCCCTGGGCTATGGGGTCATTGGAGGTTTGATGTCCTCTGCTGTTTGTACCCCAACTGCCTTTGGGAGTTGTGCAGCCTCAAGAAGTATGGGCCCTCCCTGAGTAGTTATGTATCCTCTCTCCTTCCATATGGCCACACAGGAGTATAGGCTGTGGTAAGCATAGAGTCAGTGTACATATTGACTCATTTGTTACTTGCCAGAGTGAGAGCATGAGTGAGGGCAATAAGTCCTTCCTGTTGGGAAGTGGTGTTATGGGGGAGGGGGCAGCCTCAATAGTTTGTGTTAGATTGACTATGGCAAAACCCATCCAGGGAGTGGGTGTGGAGGTGGTGCTCCCATTTATGAATGATATATGTGGAGGCTGTGTAATGGAATGTAGGGAGATGTGTGGAAATGGATTGAGAAAGAGGTCTAAAACCTCTATGCAATTATGTTGTAAGGGTTGTGATATAGGGATGAGAGTGGCTGGATTTAAAAGGGGGAAAGGTTTAAAGGAAAACGGAATTTTCTATGCAAGTAAAGAGGATAAGTTGCAAGTGAGAAGGGGAGAGAGTTGACATGCCCTTATGGTTGAGACGGTCTTGAAAATGGTGGGGGGAACAAATGACTGTTTGTTGCCCAAAAGTTAATTTAGAGCTTTCTTGTGCTAAAAGGGTGGCTACCACCAAGGCCCATAAACAAGGAGCCAATCCCCAGGCTGTGGTGTCTTAGTTGTTTAGAGAGGTATGCAACTGGGGAGAAAATATCTCCTGCCTCTTGTCTCAGTCCTTGAGTCTCACTGACGCATTAAACAAAAAGACAAGATTAATTTGGGAGAGAAAGAGCTGGGGGTGTGAGAAGAGCAGTTTTTAATCACTGGAAGGGAGAATGAATGGGCTTTGTGGGATCTAAAGGAATGGCAGGATTCCCTTTGGCTGCCTCATAAAGTGGTTTTGCTAGCACACCAAAGTTAGGAATCCATAGGCAAAGATATCTTGCAAACCCCAAGAAAGAAAAGATTTCACCTTTTGTGGTAGGAGTAGGGAGTTCAGAAATTAAACTGTTGTGATCCGCCATTATTTCTCTGGTGTTTGGGTTGAGGTGGACTCCCAAATAGGTGACTGAAGGGGAAGAAATTTGGGCCTTGCTTGGGGACACTCAATATCCCCTGGAGGCCAGGAAATTAAGGAGAGCAACAGTGTGGGCCTGTGAAATCTCATAGGAGGGGCTACAAAGGAGGAGGTCATCCACACATCTTATTAAAGTGCTAGAGGTTGGAGGAAATTCAGATAAGTCTTGAGCTAAGGCCAGGCTGAAGAAGTGGGGGCTATCCTGAAAACCCTGAGGTAGTACTGTCCAGGTGAGTTGTGGGGAATGACACATATCAGGATCAGTCCAAGTGAAGGTGAACAGGTTTTGACAGAAAGAGTGTCAGGGCATAGAAAAAAAAAGGCATCTTCCAGGTCAAGTACCGAGAAGAAATGGGTTGTTGTTGGCATTGTGGATAGAAGAGTATCGGAGTTAGAAATAATTGGGGTTATGTGTAAAACAGCTGCATTAATGGCCCTGAGGTCTTGAACTAAATAGTATGACCCAGTAGGCTTTACAACCAGAAGGATGGGTTTATTAAAAGGTTAGTGGTTAGGCCGTGAGAGATGAGAAGAAAGGAGTTTGTATATGATGGGTTTTAAGCCTATTAGGTGTTTGTTAGCAATGGGGCATTGTGGGACATTAGGGAACAAAGAGGGGTTCCACAACTTAACAAGGATAGGGGAATGGTGTGTAGCAATGGAGGGAGAAGAAGTGCCCCATACTACAGGATAAACCTTGTCCGAGGGGAAGGGGAAGGTGGAAGCATCAGGGGCCAGGTCTCAGGCATCCTGTAACAGGAATATTGTAGCTGGAGTAAAAGTGTTTAGGGTAAGGGTCATTTTGAATTTGGAAATGATGTCCTGTCCCAGTAAGGGTGCTGGGCATTGAGACATTGTTAAAAATTTGTGTGTGAATTGGGTGTGATGTAGGGTGCAGAAAAAGGTTTGAGTGATCTGTGGGTGGTATTCTGATCCCATGACCCCTACTATTGTGACAAAATTGTGGTGAGAATCATGAAATCATCATGCCAGGTGAGATCATAAGATTGGGTGAGATATCTGAGTTCCATGAGATATGTATCTGGGTCAGACTGGAAGGACCCCAGTCATTTTTTGATTTGGGAAAGGTCTGAAAGAGAAAAGGGGAAATGGACTCAGACAATTCCCTCTATCCCAGCCACCTCACACAGGGGGTAAAAGGAAGCTGGAACTGAGGCGGGGTTGTCATCTGATGAAGGGGAAGAAGGAGTGGGGTTGAGTGGCTGAGGATGATGAGACAGAAAAGGTGAAGGGGCTGGTGGAGGATTTGGAGCATAAGGAGGTGGTCAGGGAGCAGAGTGGTCTGATGAATCAAAAGATTGATCCGAGTCTGGAAGGGGAGGTTGGGCATGAGCTAGGAGAGTTTGAGACATAGGACAGTTTTGACAGACAGAAGGTCAAGTACAGAGATAAAAGAAGGCTTGAACATAAGGAATCTCTCCAGCTTTGCCATTCCAGTAACAAAAGTTGTCTAGGTCTCTGAGAGTACCCAAATCGAAAGTGCCATTTTCTGGCCACTGGGATCCATTGTCTAGTTTGTATTTAGGCAAAACCTGATTGCAGTAGAAAATGAGGTGTTTGGGTTTTAATGTCTCCCTGGAGACTGAGAGATTGTCCAGGAGACATCCCAGAGGCATAAAGCACAGAGGCTTGGAGACAGCCTAGAGGCATAGAGCATGGAGGTTTGGATTGTGAGGATCCCATTTTGAGGGTGAGAAAACAGGTGATCAGTCCCAGTTAAAGAAGGGTAACACCAAGAAGCATCCTCTTTGCTGTCCACCTTCTTTTTGAGAGAGGAGCCACCAACTGGCTAGAGGAGCATCCTCCAGTAGCTTGGGGGCATGAGAGGGGTTCCTTCAGCCAGGTGCCTGGTCTTCAGGAAGTAGGCAATAGTTGTAGAAAGTAGTTGGGGGAACCAGTAGAAGTAGGACAGATCCATTGACTCACCCTGAATTGAGGCTGATGTTAGATGTGTTGGTCTTGAAGTGGCAAGAGGAGAGAGTCCCAGAGGTACCCAGTTCAGCAGGTCTGGGGAGGGCAGCCAGGGGCCAATCAACCCAAGAGAGGGGATTATCTGAAGGTCCCAGCCAGGACCCTTCCTGGGTTTCAGAACCAAAATGAAAGAAAGTGAGCCAAAACACCAGGTACCAATCAAGCTTTATTAAAGGAAAAGAATCTGCCAGGCTACACTCAAAATGGAGCACAGCAGCTGGGGCTGCCCTCAAAGTGGAGAGCAGCCTTAGGCATTGGGATGGGAGAGCTTATATGGGCTATAGGGTGCCAAGGGTTGGCTGATACAATCAAGGAGGGGGCATTATGCTAATGCAGAAGCTCCACCTAGCTGATACAACTGGGATGGAAAATTGCACTCATGCAGAAGCAAATGGGTTTCTATTTTGCAGAAGTCACGAGGCTTCTTGTAAAGGGAAGGGGGGTGTTGGCAGCCATTTTGTGCATGGCCTTGCCTAAAATGGTGCTGGTTATGCTCAGAACCTATCAGTCTCTTCTCTCTCTGAGATCTCCCATGAAAATGGTGGCATAACTGATGGCAACTGAAGGCTGTAAGCCAAGGCAACACCTCGGTACAGTCTAAAGGCCCCAAGATTTTTCATCGCACTAATCAGTGCCCCAATGAGTGAAGGTCTCTCTTTCTCTTCTGGTTTGCCTTATCTATCCTGTCCAGAGATTGGAGCAAGCCACATTTCACCACCACATACTATTTCTAATCTCTGCATCCAACACCGACTATTGATCTCTGCTTAGGTGAGTGAATTCTTGTTTTGCTTTCATTATGAAACCCCATTCACTGACAGTCTCAGACTGTCCTCAAAACACTGGTGCCAGGGCTCTCCTCTCTACCACGCTTGTGGTTAGGCACCTCCACACTTAGGGACACCTAGTGTCATTGGTTTGCCTCTCACTCTCAGATCCTCAATGATTTCCAGGGATGCTGTGTCTTCACTGAAGGATCTAAGACCTGATATCTCTCACCCCCCAAATTTACATTTCAGCTCATGGGCAATCAGGCCTCTTGTACTCCTCTCACCTGATATCTACCCAAAATGACATTTTCTCCTGCAACACTACCTGGCCATAATACAAATTGTATAGTGAGAGCCAGTGGCCAGAAGAGGGTGCTCTCAATTTTCAAATTCTTTTTGACTTAGAAAACATTCAAATGCAATGGAAAGTGGTCAGAAATCCCCTAGGCCCAAGCCTTTTTTTACCATCATTCTCAACCCTCCCTGTGTCTTGCTTGCAACTCTTACCAAATTCTTCTTCTCAATGACAAGCCCCCAATCATCTCCTTCTGTAAATTCCTCTCTTCTATTGACCTTTGACTTCAATCCTACACTTGACTCCTATTCCCCAGCCATCTCTAACTTCCCCATCCCCCCTCCTACCTCCAACATTAAATTGGATGAACTAAAATGAAAGAAGCTGATATTTATTTACAACATTGTGCTGGGGCCCAGAAAGTTATACCCCAAATGAAAGCCTCAAAAACAAGTTATTTTGTTCTGACCTTCTCCTGCCCTCCTGTTTTTGGCCGTATTCTCCCCTGAAGCAAGCCATAGAAACTAGAATTGTTCTTCCCCAAGGCAAGTCATAGACACATAGATACACTTTATTCTTGTCCCAGCCTTTCTGTCTTTGAGCAGGCCATAAAGAAATTCCCTGACCTACATTGTCTGATTGTAGGTCATAAAACACCCATTCCAGAACGGACCCTGCCCAATACCCTGGAGGAATGGTTTTCTCCACTCAGTCTCTTAACAAGTCTTTATTTTTCTTTTCATTTCACCTACCAACCAGCTCTATGTCCTGAGACAGTTTCTTTGTGTGTTTTCTTTTTCTTAACTCCATGTGCTTTTCTTCTTTGCCAAAGACTCTGAGGCCTCACGAGAATGCAGCCATGACATGCTAACCAGACTTCCTCTTGGGTCTGCTGCCTTTCTCTTGAAACTCCAGAAGTCAAATGGCTTTGGCTGTATTTGTTCATTGGCTCAGCCTGTAGCTCAGTAACCCATTTGAAAAACAAAAACTAGACTAAAAGCAACCTGTTTAATTAGATCATTTCGAATATAATTTTCTGACATCCAGCTGGTTATTTTGAATAGACTTCTAAATTTTCTTCAAGGCTTATCTATGTATTTCCTCAAAATTCTATGGTGGAGTTTTATGATTTTATTTGATCTTGGCATCTTTCTCTCTGTCTCCCCTGACACACCCAAGACTTACATTCTTTGTGCTTTTGTAATGTAATTTGTTACCTTACTTTCTCTAAAACAGAGTGAGGCCTTACAGATAAGCATTGACATTTTTTAGAAATACAATTTAAAATCAACTGTCCTTTTAAACTAGTAAGTTTTCTATTTTATGTCTCCTTATTAATATTTTAAACAAAACCTATAAAATCCTTAATGTCTCTGTTTATATCTACATATATATGCACATAAGCTGTATGTTATGTCTACATGTTGATGTCTATGTGTGTGTTTGTATTTTTTGCATGGTACCAAATTGGCTTATAAATAATGTGCACTCATTGAGTAGATTAGTATCCTTTTCAAGCTCATGTGACTTTAATTTTTTTAATTGTTGATAAAATAGATATGTTTTCAGAATTTGATTTAAACCTTTTGCCTAGATTTGTCTTTTGGTCAACACATTTTGTGGTATGTTTGATACTTGCTTAATTTGTTTAAAGATGAAAAGCTGTAAAGAACTGGCTGTTGGGCTTCCTCTACAGCCCTGCACATGTCTTGCTGTTAGCTTGTCTTGGTTTTAAGCTTCTCAATTCTGGGCACTAAACAGATGTCCATTGTGAGGTCAAAGGACATAATGTGTCCACAGTACATGGGCCACCAGCTGCAGGACAAAAACCAGTAGTCTCCTTCTTATCTCAGCTCTGCCTCCTGGCCATGCTGAGAGGGATAATATCCTTTAGACTTTATCTTTGTGAATGCTGCCCTCTTCCTTGAGCTCCACATGGCCTCTCTGGATTCCACATGGCCCTGAATGCCATGTGTGTACCTGGGACCCAGGATGGCTAACAAAAGGGGATCTATGTCCAATATCTCAATGGCTCTAGTTAATATCGGTTGATAAGGGTGTAGCTTGAAATGAGTAAGTCAAACAAATGTGAATGGGTTAAATGCTTACAAATGAGATCATCATAATTTAAGTTTCTTCTCACTAAGATCTTAATGTCATTTTATATTGATAAAATACTGAAATGTTATTGTTTATGAAAATAAACAATAGAAAAGTTTATGTTTCTATACTTTGATGTTTGTTTTTATGCAAAGAAAACCAAATATATTTGGATCTGTTAAAATTAAAAACATGTCTCTTCAAAAATTAGAAATTGTTTTTAATCTACAAAAATTAATATAAACAACTCATAATTACTTACTTCCTTAGTTTAATAATCTTGATTGGTCAAAGTTTTTATTAATATTAACTGTAATATTGACAGTACCCTGGTACAAAAAAAAATTGGTTTCCTTCTTAAAATTTTCATGTAAATTACAAAAAGCAAACAATAAATAGAAGATATTTTCCATAATTCATGGAGACTTAAGATTGCTGCCTCATAACTTGAACCTTTGCTAGAGACTTTTGGAAACTACTTAATAAACCAAGTTTTTGGCTGGGAAAACATATCTATTTGGTAAAAATAGTTGAGGCTCAAACTGGGCTTTGTATAATCTGTTCTGACCAAAGGACCCCCATTTACTAGACCCTAAGGTTATAAAAATGTTTTTAAAAAATTATCAGCATACATCTTTGCCAGGGTTTACTGACCAAACAGGATTACATTTGTCTTTGCTAGAGGCTTTTAAGTTGTGAACATAGCCAAAACAAAAAGATCATTCTGTATATAATTTTTAGGCAAGTGAGGCCAATTTAACACTGACAGAGAAAAAACAAGTATGTAGGAGAAGAAGTGATATGAAGAAAGCTATGGATATGAAGATATAGTTGTGGTTAGAAAGGCTAAAAAGGAAAGAAAATAGTTTTTATGTGACAAAGAATCTGGTACAGTGTATTTTTATCGTAGAGTAAAATGACTGGCTATTTAGGAAGTAGGAAGTATAGGACAGAAACAGAAAGTCTGAGTAAGTCATGATAATGGTTTGTACAGGTAAATTTATGCTTAGGAAACTTATTCCATGTTTTATCAAGATAATTTCTTGTGCTTTCTGCCTTTGAAAACCCTCATCACTTTGGTTTTATTCCTAGAGTGACTTGTGATCTTATTTAACTAAGTTTTTTTAAGTCTTTGTTATTTGACAAATTTTCCAAAACCAAATTCTTAAAACTCAACCTTTTAACTTGAACTAACTTTGAAAAGTTCCAAGGGCCCTGGAGCTTCTTAAAGAATATACATATAAAAGATGTATGAAAACTAACTGACTTATTTGATAAATTAGACTAAATGGGAAGCATTGTCAAAACAAAAAATAATGTTTGACTTCTTTGTGTTATACTGAGATGTTATTAATATGTGTTCCAAAATTGTGTAAGGTTCTTAGAAATCCATCTCTTGCTATAAATGCTATCAGTCATAATCTTCATTCAATTTTAAAGTGTTATGTCCTAAACTAATAGATAGAGTTTATTCTAACGAAAAACTAATGAGTTTATAAAATTACTAACCAAGGTCAAAAGAAGAAAAGTTAATTGCAAAAAACCTAAATGAACTGAAAAAATTATGGGATTTTATGATTTCTTTATTTTAAAACATTGATGATTCTTTTCAACAATTAAAGCATTTACTTTTCCCTCTACTTGATCCCTCCAGGATTTTAAAACTGTTCATGAGTATTGTCATTTTATGGCAATATAGTTATTTTCATGAGTTCAAGAAGGATCTGTTCTTCTTGTAACAGGACACAATTGGAAACACTGGTTATTTTATCAAGGCTTTGACTGGAATGTTATGTTTTCAGATATGACCAAACTGCTCTGCCACCACCTGCCCCAGCCACTGTGCCTCCTGCCCTTTACCAATACCTTCTCCTCCCTTAACCTGCTTTTGTGGACCGTCACCTTCACTTCCACCTAAAACCCTGAAACATGCAAACAACCCCCACCTCCCTTCCCCTATTCTTCCCCTTCCGGAGGTGGTAGGAACTGAGGGCATTGTTAGGGTCCATGTTCCCTTTTCCTTTGACATGGCTCAAATAGAGCAGTGATTAGGATCATATACTATAGATCCTTCTCAATATATAAAAAAGGAAATTCTTTGCATAGCATTTATGTTATCCTCTCTTCCACTTTAAACCTGGAAGAGGAGGAGCAAGTCAGGACTGCAGCCCATGCCCATGCAGAAGCCATGCACACTCAGGACCTGACTCAGTATCTTCTGGGTCCCGTGGCCATCCCACATACTGACCCAAATTGGAAGAATCAACTAAAATCTCCAAGAGAGGTCACGTGCTCACATGTGTCATAGAAGGGATGAAAAAGGCTTCCTTAAAAATAGTCAATTATAACAAAATCAAGGAAGTTACTCAGGAACCTAATGAAAACCCTGCACTTTTTATATCTTGCCTCATCGAGGCTGTAATATAATATACCAACCTTAAACCCCAAAACTAAACCATGACCAAATCAAATACCAGTTGCCGGCTACTGCTGTCTGAGAAAATCAGAGACTGTGAACACCTCAAGGCAAGGCTCAGGGTAAGCCTCTCATCGTTCCCCAAGGTACTGCTGCAATTTGGGTAACCCACGGCACCAGCCAAGTGTCTGCCCAAACCCAAGGTCCCACCAGGCCCTGTCTCCTGTGTGGTGAGAAGGGGCATTGGAGAGTCAACTGCAGTAAAAGGGTCTCTGGACCCACTCCAGTCCCTCCGAAAACCCCTAATGAGCCCAGCTTGGAGCTATCTGACCTCCTGGGACAAGCCACTGAAGTCTGCGACTGATGACTGCTTACAGTCCCTGCTGCCACAACTATCACTGTCTCTGAACCCTGGGTAGCAGTAACAGTAGCAGATAAACTCATTTCTTTCTTACTAGACATGGAGACCACACACATTTGATATTTTCAGAATATTCAGGCCAACTTTTTGATTCATCCATTTCTGTTGTAGGGGTGACAGGAATTCCATTCAAACCAAAGGTCACCTCCCCTCTACCTTGTATTGTTTTTGAAGTACTTCTCATGCACAAGTTTATGGCTATTCTACAACCCCTACTCCTATTTTGGAAAGGGACATCCTCATCAAGTTGCAGGCCTCCCTATACTGTACTCCAAACCCACCTGGACCTCTTTTACTCTTATGCCAGTGACACCTGCTTCTCTCTTCTAATCTCCTACCTCCTGATACAGTTGACCCCACGGTCTGGGATACCACTACACCTTCTATCACCAAACACCCCCCCACTACAAATATAAGTTAAAAACAGCTTTCCACGTACCCTCTCCAAGCCCAATATACAGTCAGTAAAGAGGGACTCCAGAGACTTAAGCCAGTTTTTCAAGAACCATTCCAGGCCAGTCTATCAAAAGAACCCATCCTCCCAAAATACATCACCCCCTTTTGGTAGCAGAGTAACAGACACCAGCCCAACCCTTAGTCTCTTTGAGCTCATGTATGGAAGACCTTTTCTGTTGGGTAATTTCCCCTATAACCTTCACCCCTTGGGAGACTATTTACTTGCCATAAGCCACACCCCGCTACTTCTGCACAAATATGCTAACACCCACCTACCAAAACCCTATTCCAATCCCTTTAAAACTGTTAACATTGAGCCAAGGGACTGGGTTCTTTCTCCTAAAAGACTTAAGTCCAAAACTTCTTCAACCTAAGTGGACAGGCCCACATTAGGTACTGCTAACGACCCCACTGTGGCGAAATTCTCAGGCATAAGTGCTTGGATTCATTTTTCCAGGTTAAAGAAGGTACCAGATTTTAATTCAAAACTCTAGGACATCCTGAGAAATATCGTTCTTGGCTTCTCACACCCACTCCTATCAGGCTCACAAGGACTCCTGAGGAACCACGGAGGAGTGAGAATCCAGAAGCACAGAGGCCTGACTACACAGCCAGCATCTGCCCAGCCATGAGCTGTGCCTGGTTGATGTCTGTGTCAGCTGCAGGGAATTTCTATAATCTGGTTCTATCCCTCCTTACAAATGCACCCCAAATCCTAGTCTCCAAGGATACACTTCTGTCTGGTCTTTGGAACTGCTACCTAACGGAGACTTTAGTGACTTCTCACCCACTCAGATTACCCAATGGCTGGAATTGGAAGATTAATCGTCCCTACTGTGTTCTTTATCAATCAGAAAAAGGCCACAAACCTAAAAATTCTGCCAACCGGATGGGCTAAAGGCTCATTGCTCTTACCCATTTTGTCCCACATCGTAATTCCCTTTGTAGCAATCTTCCTTCTGCTCTCTGTGTGACCTGTACTTCTACCTCAATTCTCCCGGTTCCTCCACAAACCATCCAGACAGTGACTCATGAGCAGGGATCTGAAATTTTGAAGAGGAGAGATGCCCATTATCATCTCCTCCAGCTGCAAGGACTGTGACAAGGAAAACCCCAGATCATTAGCCCCTCGTCACCCCTTTTGTCAGCATGAAGTTACAGAAGATGGACCTTCATCCATATGCCTGATCTGTGGGTCTCCCTAATAACAATAACTCACATTCTTTTTCTTTTTTTTACAAATACAAAAGGGAGGAATATCAGGCCTTGGCGAGCTTAACATCAGCCCAGCCACGTTAGAAACTGTCCCCTTCTCCCCTCCCTTTTCCTTTTCTGCCTGAGGAACTGAGGTTCCTCTCCTGGGAAGGGGTGAACATGATCATGATGTTATCATCAAAGGAATGCCTCGGGGGCTGCATTTAGCAGGCTTCACGCTGGAACGCTTTGTACTGAGATAGTGGCTAATCAAGAGTCTGTGCCCTAATGGACCAGATGTTATTGAGCCATGGGGCTGTGTCATCTGCACACCACTAATTGCAAAATCGCCCATTACTCTGTCAGAACCCTCCATAAAGGTCTTATCAACCTCCTGCTTTCCTTGGTTCAGGGACACAGATCTTGCTCAGTCTCCCCTCCATGTTAGTGGAATAAACATTTTGGCAGAAGTGGCCCCTAGCTCAGGTCTCTCTTTTCTCCGTCTCACTGAACCTGACACCCACCAGCCCCTGTGCCCCCACCACGCCCTCCACACTCCACCACCCCTGCCGCCCTCCACACTTCACCGTGCCCAGGACCCCGCTCTGGTCCTCCTGCCCCTTCCTCGCCCACCCTTGTCCCACCCCCGTCCTCAGCCCCCGGGGTTTGGGGAAGGGACATCTCGTCCTCGCCTCATCCTCGGCGGGTGGACGGTGCCAAGGCACGGCGGGAAGGTCTGGCCACAGGCCCGGGCTCAGGGGACAGCGGCTGCTCCCCTGAGGCTGCGGGACACGAGACATGACCATGGGGAGAGAACCACAGACGCCTGACGCCACCCGGAGCCGATCACAGGCACGTCCAGCGCTCAGGGCGAGCCCAGAGAACACGGCCGCAGGGACGCCGTCGCTGCTGGAGAGGGACAGCCAGGGCCGCTCCTCCTGGGCTGTCCCCACAGATCCTGCAGCGCTTGGCACCAGCTGCCCTAGGGCTGAAGCAGCCGGAGGCCTTCTTGGCCGAGGCGGCCCGGCTGCCCGCAGAGGACGCTGCTGTCCCCGTCAGGAATCGTCCTCAGCCCGAGAGAACCTGCTCAACGTGGCCGCAGCATCGTCCCCTGGGAAGGCAGCACTCGCGACGCCTGCAGGGTGCTGGCTGCCGTGAGGGGCACAGACGGCTGCGGTCATCGAGAACCTCTCCACTGTGTGTGCCCAGAGTCATTCCCAACGGCTCCTCGTCATCTTCCCCCTTAACCTGCGTCACCGCCTGGCCCCGGACTCTCACATGCCACTGCGATGGGCCTCTCCTTCCCAACCCACTTCTCAAAGTGACGCCTGTCCCCTTGTGCCTTGGCTGCTGCTGGGGCCTCCTCATGTTCCGCTCCCCTGCGCTAGGCTCCTTAAAGGCCGTGCAGATGAGCTTCTGGACGCTCAGCATTAGCACAACTGTCTACCCCAGGTTTCAAATCTCCAATAATGGTCTGGCCGATTAACTTAGTTGGTTAGAGTGTGACCCTGTTCACCAAGGTCTCCAATTCGATCTTCTACCGCTCAGCAATGTAAAATATAAAATATAAAACATCTCCAACAGTTTAACGTGGCATCCAGAGCCCTTCCTGGTCTGCTTTTAACTACCATGTTCTCATCCTCAGAGTCTTGCCCGCCCCAGAGACCCAGCTCCAATGATGCCCACCCTGGGAACACACCCACCTCTCTCCCACCTGGTTTTCCTCGCTCCAGCATGGCCCTCGGGGTTGTGTCTGCTTCCTCTCCAGGGCTGAGCTTTTCACAGCACAGTCAGACCCACCAGCTGGCACAGCCTAGGTGCTCAGTTAATGGTGAGGGGACGAGTGAACAGTCAGCTTTCTTCCTCACTTGTGTGTAAAGAAAAGCTTAAAAATGTACATTGGGGTAGAATTCAGGCTCCTGTGATTCCCTTGAGCAATCCAGGGGCGTGAGAGGCACCTAGCGCCAGCACCACCACTCATTTCTGCCACACCCTACTTGCTTGGCACAGAGCACTGGCCTGATGGTGGGTCAGAAATGACCAGACACTGGTCTGGGCCCTCATGGACCTCCTGTTCCCCTAGCAGAGACACACAGAGAGACTAAAACACTGTCACACACTGTGGATTTGGGTTTTAGATAAGCAACAAGTAGGTTTTTTTGTTTTGTTTTGTTTGTTTTGTATAAGTGTGTATTAGTCCATTTCTGTTGCTTATAACAAAAGGCTTAAACTGGGTAATTTATAAAGAAATAAAATTGATTTTTACAGTTTCAAAGAGTGGGAAGTCAAAAGTCCAGGGAATACAACTGGTGAGGGCTTTCCCGGCAGTGTGACTCTGCACAGACATGCAGGGTGTCATGTGACAAATGGGTTGAGCAAGAGAAAGCTAAGCTTCTCACTTGCTCTCCTTTTAGAGCCATCAGAACCAGCATTGCCACCCATTAAACCATCAACTTATAATGGATCAATCAATGAAGGAACAGTCTTTACAATCTAATCATCTCTTTAAGATCCCACCATTAAATTATCAATATAGGATTTCCCACCCTCTTCTCACTATCACAGTGGGGCTTAAGGTTCCCTGAGTTTTGAGGGGGGACATTTGAGCCACAGGAAAGTGTATTTGAAATATTGCATGGGAATACATATATGAGGACTAATGAAATTATTCTTTTATTTGAAATTCTGTTGGCATAAGTAGGGCTGAAGCCATGGTGGGACTGAAAACTGCCTGGGCTGTAGTGTGTGGGGAAATAAGGTGAAATCTTGGAGAGACCTTGTACCCAACTCATAGACATGGACCCCTCATAGTGCATGTCCCCTTCTCTCCTGCTTTTCATTTCCCATGTTCCATTCCCTAATCCCCCTCTTTAAAAACCCCTCAGTAAACATGGGTCTTTGAGATGGCTTTAGTCTGGCCACTCTCCTTCAGGTTTACTGGAAAGACATGTTAGCCTGACAGCTCTCCTCAGGCCACCAGTATGTGGAGTATACCAATATTTATAAAGCACCTAGTTTCTTGTAATTTCAGGTTTAGCTTAACTTCTTAAAAGGACATATATAAAAAAAAAAAAAAAAAAGGACATATAAAATGTTGATCTTGTAAAAGACAGGAAACTTTCCCCAGGCTAGTCTTTGTTGTAAGATAAAAAATTGTAGCAAAACAAGGTTGCTGGCTCAAAGACAGACAGGTTACTGATTGATATGTAAAGATACTGGGAAATTGCTGTAAGAAGAGAATGTTTGATAAGATCAAGCTTTTGTTGGTGGATCAACTTTTCTTGAAAATCGCATTGTGGACAGTCACCTTGCTTGTCTCACTGAATGTTACCAGCTTCAATTGTTAAAATTGTTAAACCGTACTTAGCAAAAACCCCACCTATATTCTCTTCCTGTAGCTTCCTGGTCTGGAGAACAAATGCAGGAAGAGAACCCCAATTCGTGGTTAATTTCCCAAATGGAAGGAATGCCTCTCTCTTGAGGGCTCCAGGAGATTAACCCTTTTTCAGGGCTTCTCACTGCTCAGAAGAGATGGGCTTTGAGTAATCTTTGGCAGTTCCATCACCCAAGGGAAAAGGGATGACAAATCCATGGGAGACAAAGCAACACCATTATTCCTGAATAAAAGATGACTTCCATTTTCACCAGTATTTGGCTTTTGCATGTTTGATTTTTGTCTGGGGGCAGGCAGCTGGACCTGTGAGTTCTATATCAATTTTGAGAAGCCTCAGCTAGGAGCTGAGTGTGCCCTGTAACAACTCAACTTTGACTGGATGGCCTGGATTTTATCAGGCAGCCCTGAAAAATAATGGCAGAGGAAGGTGGGGTCAGACAGTGAGGGGAGGCCACAGGGCAGGTAGTATCTGAGCAGGGTTTTGATGGATGACCAGGAACTCTCCCCATCATTCTGTCTGACTAGGAGTCATGTGTAAGTAAATCCAGAAGCTTTTCCAGTGTGATGTTGGTCAAGCTGTGCCTTCCCTGGGGCTGGTCTAATAGGCCCCAGTGCACTGTTCCTGTTTGTGGAGTTGTGGGGATGGACCTGAGGGGAAGGGGGTTGCTAGAGGAAGGGGTGGCCGTCATGGCGGGGCCTGAAGCCTGGCATCCATTAGGCAGAGTTGAGCTCACTAGTGTCAATGAAAAAGGGAAGGAAGCCCACAGTTTAGGGAGCAGGATGATGGTGACTATGCATTAGAGCCCCCAGCTCAGACAGAAGCCAAACCCCTGGTGGTGCAAGAGGTGGCCATGGCCCATACTGGTCATCTATGCTGTCACAAGCCACCCCAAAGTCATCTTCTTTGTGATTCTGTGGCCATCACTTTGGGTGGGACTCAGTTGGGGTCCCTCAAAGGGCTGCATCATCTGGCAGCTGCACAAGGGCTGGGGTCTCAGGTGGCCCCATTCACATCATTTCAGAGCCTCTCAGCATCTCACCTGGAGCGTCAGTGAGGGTGGAGTGCACGGGGGTGGCTCCTGCCACTCCTGCCACAGCCTCGTGCCACTCCACAGGGACTCCGCAGTAGAGGACGTGTTCACATGCCCGTGTACTTGTCACTTGACTGAATGACATCTGGGACCCCCTGGACATGGATGATGACCACTCTGTCCCCACAGGGTCCTGCTGAGGGGTGAGGTGCCAGGTATGGATGCTCACCAGGCTGTCATGCCAAGATCATCAGGAAAAGGGAGGCCTCCAGGCCATGGTGTCAGAGCTCGGGAGCATGTCCCGGTGCCCCGCATAAGAGACAGTCCCTGCAGCCAGAGGCCTGGGGGCTGCTGAGCTCCATCAGCTGCTCAGAAGCAGCAGCCCCAACAGGCAGAAAGCAGGAGCTGTGGCAGCTGGGTGTCCTTCCATGCCGCCACCTTCTGCCCTTTCTGCTGGCCCGTCACCACCTTCAGGGAGAGGAAGTGCTTCTTGGCTGCTCTGGGGCAGGAGGAGGCCGGTGGCACTGCCGCGATGGTCTGCGCTGTGACATGACGTCCCCCGAGCACCTCTGCGTCCTCCCGCAGTGCTGTGCAGGCCACACAACCGCCTGGAGACCATGCAGGAGCCGCGGTGTCTGTGCCCAGCAGGTGGCAGCAGCCGGTGTACAGCCCGGGAAGCGGGCGCCCCACCCGTGACATGGCTGAGGCCACTCGGGCCCCTGCTGGCGGCAGCCCCTGTCCCCGGCAGAAGAGGGGCAGAGCCGCCCTCCCTACTGTCCCTCCGGGAGACACGGCATGGGAAGGGGCTTCCCGCAGGGCTGCTGAGGCCACAGCCCCACTGGGTCACTTCCTGCCACCTTCCTGCCCTGGGCTCAGATGCTCGCGGTCGGCCATGGACTGCAGGACCCCAGCTCGGCGTCCCCTTCCCTGCTGAGCTGGCACCATCTGGAGGTGACAGAGGGCTGGGCCAATGGCGTGTCCCACGTTGGCACCCCAGGGCACCGGGCCTGGCACAGGAGGCCCTGGTCGGTGCCCACAGACCTGGCGGGGATTGGGGCGGTGCTGGCTGTGAGCTCCTGTGGCACCGTGTCCCTTTAGCACCTGCCAGAAGATGGGGTCCCCTAAAAGGAGAGGCCAGAAGGCAGCCTCCCTGCTTTGGGGACCCCTAGAATAAAACTATGCCTCACCTGTGTGACCTGAGACATGCCCCCTGGTGGTCCTCATGCCCTTAGCATCCCCAGGAATGGCTCCTCTGCTGAGCATCTGATGGGGTCCTGGCCACCCATGGACAATTCCTGATTCCCTGTTCTCGGGTGAGGCCCAGCAAGGATGGGGACTCTGGATCCACTGGGAGGTGCCCAGGTGGGAGCATGTTGGTCCATGTGACCTGCAGCAAGCCTGCTGGGGACCAGAAGCCAGGTAGTGGTGTCAAGACCTGTGTTTTCAGACCTTCCCAGTGTCTCCTCAGGTGAAGGGCAGGACATCTGAGCCCACAGCGTCTGGCCTGCCTGCTTCTGGAGGCTCCTCTGTGTGGCCCAGCCCCGTCCCCTTATCACATGCTCACATGCACCTTCCCCAGCCCTCCTGCCCATCTGGCTCTGCCTCCGTGTTCCCCGGGGCTGCAGCAAGGCAAGGAGCAGGTGGGCATGGTGCTGCAGGATCACATCGGGCATGGTGAGCTGGAGTAGGTCACCTGTCTCTGGAGGCAGGAGAGCTGGAGGCAGAGAGTTACTTTCCAGGTCCTGGTCCAGCTGACACCCAGGACAGAGAGTTGGTCCTGCAGGACGTGGGTGGGTGGCACAATCAAAGGCCTGGGTTCCCCTTCCCCACAGCCCCAAATGACACCCCTTGTGGGGGCTGTGCCTGCCCCACGCATCCACAGGTCAGCACCCACCCTAGCCCACGGGCTGTCCTGGCAGTGGCAGGGCTGGCCACCTGCCAGGGGCCAGCAGATAACGTCCATTGAGGGAGCATTCCATCAGTGGCCACCTCTCCCCATCATCAGGGAAGCCTGCCACACTCCTGTCTGTCTCCTGGGCAGGGAGGGCCAGTACCTGCTCTGTTCCTTCACTGGCTGCACACAGTAGGTGACTTGTTGCTCTCTGAGAAAGAAAACAAGCACAGTCCATCCCTGTCCACCCTTCACAGAGACCCAGAGGCATCTCCACGTGCAGTTGATGCACCAACGTGCTCCCTATTATGTAGATTCTCATCTTCCCACTGAGGAGATTCTCAGGACTGGTGGCTGCAGCCACCCCAGTCCCAAATGCAGCTGTGCACAAAGGACTGAGGTGCATGGCTGATGTGAGAGGAGGAGGCTCACCATGTCCCTGTCCTGGGCCCCACATCAAGTCATGGGTGGGGATTGATATTGGCAGGACCCAACTCTCCTCCCCAGGGCACCTGTGACCCCATTCTTAGCTCTATGACTCCTTCCCTCCTGCAGGGAACCACAGACCTTGGCCCTCTAGTGGGAATGACAAGGTGTGTGGGACCAGGGTACTGACAGGACCCTCCCTCATGACCCAGAGTCCACTCACATTTCCAGCTGGTCCTGGTGTTGGAGCGAACAGGACTGAAGCCATGTTGGGAACTAAAACCCCCTGGGCTGCAAGGGGCAGAGGATTTTTAAAAGGACAGGTTTTTCCTTTCTCTCTCCACTCTTTCTTCCCATCCCCTGACTTTCTTATCTTGCTTGTTAAAGAGAACAAGGCTGAGGAGCTAATCAGTACTTTGCAAAGCTAACTAACAGTTCTATGACCCTCGTAGAGTTTTCAGAAACGATCAAGGCCAAATGACTGGAAGCTGACCTTGGGCACCAGCCAAGTCAACCAGAGCTCTGTGAAGTGAAACTGTGCAAAAGACTGCAGAAAAGATGATTCTACACTGGAGCAAATCAAAATCCTGCAGGGTCCCAAGATAACAGTGAAGGTGAGAACAGAAACAAAAAGAAGCCTTGGTGACACCTCCTGACTCATACACATGGACCCCTCATGGCTCAGGTACCCTTCTCTCCTGCTTTTCACCTCCCATGTTCCATTCCCTCAAGCCATCATTTAGGAGTTCCTCAGTAAATCTAAATCTCCCAGATGGGGTAGCCTACCATTTCCTTCAGCTGAATACATCTGCTTTTCTAACACCAACCATTTGACTTCTGAGAATTTTTTTCTCCTCCAGAGAGTGGGCAGGTGGACCTGAGTTCAGTAACACTGAGGTCAGCCATCCCCATCACAACAGGGGTGGCTGCATCCAAATCTACAGGAGGGCGGCACATCTGTGGTCTGGACAAGACCTGCTATGACCCCTACTGGGACTGGCTGACACCCAACTACAGGGGAATCCCAAAATGACAGGAATTTGGTCTGTTCAATGGATTATGCTAAGTGCCTAGAAAAGTGACTGAACAGTAGGCACTTCATGTATATCTGTTGGATGAATTAACCCCAACCAGCACCTCCCCAGATACTTGAGTGGACCTGGGCCCCTCTGCCTGCCCCCAGAGACCTCTATATGGAATCCCAAACCTCATTTACAAATGCAAAACCCATGCTAACTAAACCGAGGGACCGGTGAGAGCTGAGGAAGAGACTGCTTCACGGGGGAGAGGGAAATAGTTACCATGAGCAGCCTTCCAGTCTTTTCTGCAGGGACAGACACTGGGTAGGCACTTTCCATGGCTCATTCCATCTGGACCCTGCAATGACCCTCTTGGTCTGGTATTTTTGGCACCCACTTTTCAGAGGTGCACATAGCTCAGGTGCAGTGACATTCTTAAGCCACAGCAAGTTGGGGCCAGGTCACCTCTGTGCCATAGAGGAGTGGTGCTCACCCTCTCAGCAGCAGTTCCAGCACCCAGTGGGTAGAGGTGAAGGCTCAGCAGGAGCACAGGAAGGTGGGGATGTGGGAGGGGTCACTGCCCAGGGGGCCACATTTGGTGCTCCAGCACCTTCTCCAGCATGTCTGCCTGGACCATCCCCACACAGGAGGCCTCCCCTCTCTAGGGTGGGACAAGTTGGGGTCACACAGTCAGGGCAGCTTGGATGCCCAACTTCCTCCATGGGAACAGAGTCACTGACCTCATGTCACAGAGGGTATGGAGGCTCCAAGAGGTCTTGATGTAGGTGACTTGTCATATGGCTGAGACGTGGCCAGGTGCGAGCTGCAAGTGTAATAGAACCACACTTGTGTTACTTCATGTGATGTGCAGCTAAACCAGAACACTGCCACAAGTTGCAGTGAGGGAAAGTAAGCTTTTGTAACAAGACCTAATAATGGAGTCCAGGTGGCTAAAGCTCAGAAACATCCTGATCTCCGGGAACACTTACAGGTGGGGAGTTTTAAAGAAAGTGTTGGGGGTTGGGTAAGGGGCTGTGTGAGTCACCAGTTGACTGTTCTGAGTGGCTGCGTCTCTGAGCACAAAGAAGCAGGATCTTCATGGACAAAGACACAACTTTTAGTTTCCTTTATCACTTACCAGGCTCCTTTCAGTCTGTGTTCTTGACAGTTCACCTCCTCAGCAAATTGTGAGGGCTGGGAATGTTCTGGATTTTGTCCTATAAAGACATCTTGGGGATGTGTGTCAAGATAATGTCTCCTGTCCCTGGAACTCAGTGACTCTGTTTTATGGTCCTCATCACTTAGGTTACATCCCATCCTGCCCAGCTGTCTTCTTTGTACTCCCTTACTCAATTGCTAGTTGTATATCCTAACTCCTTAGAGAGTCTGTTCCCAGATCCTAAGTCACATCAGCTTGAGGGACCAAGGCCACAGTGCACTTTCATTAAACTTTTGGGAGTTTTTCACCCAAATGTGATGTCCGCTCAGTTTTAGTACCCAGGATAACTTGACCACAAGGCTGTGTTCAATAATTGTTCAACAATGACAAAACTGAAAATGGTAAAAATTACAACAGTGATGATTTTAACAATGGCAATGGCCATGTTGGTGATAATAACAGGAATAAAAGTAAACCCAAGGAGGTGGCAGAGGAGTACAGACCTCCCCAAGTGAATGAGCAGGTGCTCATGTCGGGACCAGGGGTGCTCTGGGGTCAGAGTAGAAAGAATGCAGCATGAACGGGTTCTGTGAAGGTGAAGGACAGAAGGTAGGTGGGAAAGAACACAGGAGGGCGGGGCCAACAGCAGACTCATGTGTGGAAAACACCAGGTGAGCCTTGGGAGAAGAGGAAACTGATGCCATTCACAGAGCCCAACACCACTAGGGCAGAGTGAGGGTAAGGATTTGTGTTAATGTTGGGGTTCGGGTTTGGGTAGAATTAGGGATAGGGGTTGGAGATAGGATTAGGTGGTGGGGTTAGGATTAGCAGTTATGGTTGATTTAGGGAGTAGGGTTAGGATTAATGGTTAAGGGTTAGGTAGGTTGGGGTGAGAGATTAATGTTACATGTGGAGTAGGGTTAAGTGCTAGTGTTAGTGTTAATGGTTAAGGATAGGCTTGCTGTTGGGTTAGATTTAGAGGTTAGGGTTAAGGATTACTATTAGAGTTCAAGGTTTAGATTTAAGGTTAGGGTAAGTTTAGGGGAAAGAGTTGGGTTTAGGGGTTTGAGTTGGAACTGGAGTTAAGTAGTAGGGTTTAGGGATAGGTAATATGTATAACCTGTTAGGAGTTAAGGATTATGGTAATAGGGTGTGTTTAAGGTTTAGGGCTTAGGTTCAGTGGATAGAGTTGAGGACAATGGTGTGTTAGGGAAAGGGTTAGGGATTAAATATTAGCTGTTAGAGGTTAGGGTAAGAATGAATATAAGGGGCTGGCTAGGTAGCTTAGTTGGTTACAGCATTTTGCTGATAAAACCAAGGTCTAGGTTTTGATCCTTGTATTGGCCAGCTGACATAAAAAAAAAAGAATTAGATGCAAAGCCAATTGGAAGTTGGTATCATCCCAACTTCCAATGACAGTGGCCAAATTGAGAAAATTATGGATGGAAAGACAGCTCTTTAGGGCAGAATTGGTGACTATACAGGTGTGAGCAGTGAAGACAAAGGAGATGTTGGAGAGAAAATCTGGACATCTGTCTCCACTGAGTGATTAGATGCTGGTCCTGCTGGCTGAATAAGGGGATACTGACAAGGTCAGATTCAGGTAAAGAGCTTGAGGGTCCGTTTTGTGACAGTGAAGTTCAGGTGTCTTCAGAGCACAGATTCCCATTCTAGAAAAGCCAGTTAAACAGGCTCTGTTCTTGGACCCAAGGGCTTGTTTAGTTCATGGTGAGAGGCACAAAGGACTTCTGCACCCCAGCATGCCTGATGTAATCACTGTCCAGTGAAGTCCAGCCTGAGCACATCCACACTGTAGGTGGAAACTCCACTGCCCAACTGGCCACCATTGTCCTGCATGTCCACAACCCAAGTCTTCTGGGGCACCAGAACCTTCCAAGTGTACAAGGGCTGGAGGTTGAAGTGACCAGTGTGGAGTGGCATAAGTAGGTGAGGAGAGATGCTTAGGGGGAAGCCCCTATTTATGTAAATGAAGATGGTCCTTTTCAGAACACAGGCTATGACTCTGAGTCAAGGGAACTTGGTTGCAGGGAATCCAGAGAGTGTAGGTTCTGAAGGGCAGGGCCACCAATCCTCCCAGGCAGCAGTCCTGCCCAATAGAACCCTCCACCCCCAATCCCAGACATTGTTAGACCAGGATATCACGAACTTCTCAGAACACAGTCAGTTTGTACAAAAAAAAAAAAAAAAAAAGAGGAGACATTTGTCTAGTGAGAAACTCAGCAGCAACCACTAGGTGGGAGATAGGGAAGTGAGGCGATCTGGGTTTACAAGAATTCTGCTTGAGAGGGGAGTGCCACCTCCAGGAGAGGGGCCATAAGATAAGTGTGTGTGAGTCCAGGGTATGACCTGCTTGGCCTGAGGTGTCTGGCAGATATCTGAGTGGATGGGCATAGCTATAATCTATGTAAATATTAGTAATGACACGGACAACACCCTGACTTCCATATGGGCTAATTTCTGTCCTCTTCTCCTCCCAAAATAATTATTTTACAATCTTAAACCCAGGAACTTCAAAAGGTGACTGCATTTGGACATAGGGTCTTTAACGAGGTGATTAGGTTAAAATGAGTCTGGGCCCTAAAACAATCTGACTATTGTCCTTACAACAAGAGGGGATTAGGACATGCATAGACACACCAGGGGGGATTGTGCACAGAGGATGACCATGTGAAGAGGAAGAGAGAAGGCAAACATCTGCCAGCCAAGGAGAGAGCCTTAGACAAAACCAATCCTGCCAGCACCTTGATCTTCAACATCCAGCCTCCAGAACTGGGAGAAAATGCATTTCTGGTGTTTAAGTGGCCCAGTTTGTGTTGTTTTGTATGGCAGCCCAAGCAAACCCATACAAGTAGCCAATATGAAATCTAGAGTAATGTGATGGGCTCTCTCTGTTCATACCAACAGGAGACTTGTTATACTCCATTTAGTGAGGAGGTGATATCATTCACAGCTTATGCAGAAGTTATTGATAAGTCTCTAATATGAGTTAAATTGTGTTCGCAGTTCTCCCAAATTTATACGTTAAAGTCCTAAACCACACTACCACAGAATGTGATGTTATTTTGCAATACTGCCATAGCAGATGCAGTTAGTTAATCCAGTATGACTGGTGTCCTTATAAAAAGGGGGGATTTGTGCACAGACCAATGGGGAAAACATTATGGGAAGATGAAGGCAAACATAGGGTGATGATTCTTCAAGCCAAGGGATGTCACAGGTTGCCAGTACACTGCCAGAAGCTAGAGAAGAGACATGAACCAGATTCTCTAGGGTCAGAATGATCGAGGTGACCTCCTTTTGGAACTCCCATCTGAAACTTAACTACCAGCCTTGCCGATTTATACAATAAAAACTTCTGTGTACAGACAAGACTCAAAGTATGAATCCTAAAGTGCATGAGGTGTTAATCTGAATCACACTGTATCAGGTGCCCTTGCTGCAAAGGAAGTGGTATCTAGTAAGAACATAGGGAGACCCAGGAGAAAAGGGGGTGGTCACAACGTGAGACAGAAACCAAGGCCTCACGTTAGCTGGGTTACTATGAGTCTGGTTAGTATTAGTCTGCTTCAGGTGGCAAATACATGGCTCATTGTCCTACAACATCTGTAGGATTCAAATGTAGAATTTAATAGGGTCATGTCAAAAGATTGTAATAATAACTTGTTTATCTGGGAGAGAGGGACAAACCTTTTCCAACTGTGTAGTACAACCCATTGAAGACAGACAAATTAGTTTATTGGATGAGAACAAACATTTCTTTAATGGCTTGGAAGAGAGCTACCATATCAACTTCTCATTTGTTTAACCATTAAAAGGAAAATAGATGCATGATTTTTTCCTCCTCTAAAGTGCATCTGCAAAAATAAACATGGGTTCTAGAATAGCAATACCTATATGACAACTAAAAAAAGTAAAATTACTTATTAATATCATGCCGTAATTGGGCCACATTCAAATTTCCCCATTATTCTCACAATGCCCCAGGTTGTCAAACCAGGATTTAACAAAGAATCAGAGTTCTACCTCGTAATAACGTGGAAAGAGGCCAGTATTGATCCATCAGGTCCTGTTCGCCTGGTAGCAAGAATCCCTGCCGAGAAAATAAACAAAATCTTCTACTTGGTCCCTAAAGGATGATGGCAGAGGCTTGTGGGAAATGTAGTCTCGCCCTCCAGTGACGTCACCAGCACAGGGGCACTAAACAGCTGCTCTAAGTTCCTTCTGTACTTGCGTGTCTCCGCTCGCTCTGCCATCTGGGAAATGTAGTTTTGCCCTGCTGTGACGACACCCGCGCAGGACTATGGGAAGGGCTTTCCCGGGTTTCTTCTGCGCATGTGCAGCCCCGCCCACTCCACCCTCCTTTGTCTGTTAAGTCCCGGATGCCGCAGACACCACCCCCGCGCTGCTCCTCAGATCCTCAGATCCTCAGGATTGTGCGTCCCTGAAAGTAGGTGGAGGGTGAAAGAGGAGCCCGTGGGCCTCTGGGTCCCTGGGGAGTGGGACGGTGTCCCGGCACTTGGGGCCAGAAGCGCCGCGGGCCTCGGGCGAGCGGGGCCTGACGTGCGGCGCGAGCGCGGACCTGGGCTGGGCCGGAGAAGGGGCGCCCGGGCTGCCCTTTCCAGACGGTTCCGTCAGAGGACGGCGCTGGCGGGTGTGCAGAAGCCGGTTCCAGATGTCCCAGGACGGGGGCTCAGGTCCAAGGTGGCGATGGGAACATGGGTGGGGGTGTGTGAAGACAGCGAGCCTGGGAGGTGTGGGGACGTCACGTTCCAGCTTCGCCATCAGGAACCTGGTACCCACGTTCACTTCACCATCCGTAACGTGAGCGTGTGGACGTTAGTGTGATGCCCCAGATCCCACAGGTGAATCTGAGACTGTGGGCAGACTGTCACTCTGTGGCTGCTGTGGTCGTGGGTGTCTCGGTGTCTCTTCAGCAGGTCACGTTTCTGGTCCCTGCTGCCCTGTGCGGCCTGCCTGGCGCTCCTGGTTTGAATTTATAGAAGTTGATACACAACCTTGTTTCCAGGACAGTGACTTCTAGGAAGGAGATTGGGGCACTGGATGTCGGTCCTATTTTCTTTGGAGTGAAGGAGGTGTGACAAACTTTGAAGGATGGTGTCCTGTGAACAGGAATCTCACCTGGGGGAGCATCACTGTGGCTGGAAA
The DNA here is from genome assembly GCF_027409185.1 of Cynocephalus volans. NCBI lineage: Eukaryota > Metazoa > Chordata > Mammalia > Dermoptera > Cynocephalidae > Cynocephalus > Cynocephalus volans. Next base: position 97,458,895 of record NC_084474.1, on the reverse strand, counting down.
CCTCTCAGTACTGCTTCAGGGCAGAGGCAATAGAGTCCCAGACAGGTGAAGATCCCAGCTTTGCATAGTCTAATCAATGATTGTGTCTAGTGCTTAGAGCGCACCAGGGTTGGCTGATAATACCTCATTCAATGGGTATCTGAGACTGGATGGTATCGGAAGGTTTGGGCCAACTTTCAGAAAAGAGAGGTGAATTAGACTGAGAAAGAGAGTCAAGGACCAGGAGGTGTTACTTACTGAAGAGGGTTTGAAGGTGTTCCGTGGGGTGCAGGAATAACCTGTCCCAGCTGAGAGGATCTGTCTGCAGTGCTCTCTGAACAAACGCCCGTTCCTTCAATCTTCCCTCATTGTTCCCAGTGTCTGAGCTCTCAAACCCAGCCTATGGCCAAATTTGGCATCTAGAGATGTGCTGATGTTTCTCTATTTTCATTGTTCTTTTTTGGTCTTTCATGAGTGGTTTTCCCCATATTTCTACTTTGTAAGAAAAGTGAAAATAATTGGATATGAGGAAATGTAACTTGCCCAGGGTTACATGATTTGTTGATGTTAGACATCCTGACTTTTTGGCTAGCATTTTAGTTTGCCACATTTAAGTCAAAACAAGTGTTTGTTCATTTTTGAGATTATTTTCATAATGCTGAAGTCAATTTAGAGCAAACATTGCTTTTACATGCATGCTTTAAACACCGCTATCCTTTTTCAACTCCAGTACTTTCTTTGGACTATGTTACCTCAAAGGGTAAATAATGTGAGTATTTCCCACTTAATGTCAGTAACCTATTCTTCAAAATCATCACTTTTGCAGGAATATATTGGAGGTAATTTTGCATTATTTGAAAAGGGAAAATTAGTCTGCACTTCCCTTCTACTCAAAACCAATTTCTTAAATGTAATTAAAATGGTAGTGTGCCTCAGAAAGTTCATGGAAAGATTTCTATTCTCTTTTCATTCCATTTTTCCCCAAACTTTTGAAAGTACCCTGGTACAATGTATTACTCACTTGTAAAGAACACCACTTTTTTATGTTGTATGTTTTAATGTTTATTTATTTATTTATTGTAAAAGATGACTGGTAAGGGGATCCTTACCCTTGACTTGCTGTTGTCAGCACCACACTCTCCGAAGTGAGCGAACCAGCCATCTCTATATAGGGTTCCAACCCTTGGCCTTGGTGTTATTAGCACCACACTCTCCCAAGTGAGCCATGGCCTACCCTATGTTGTATGTTTTTAAAATAAGCAACTTACATGTGATGTAAAGAGCAATACAAAGCAAAACTTACAACTTAGTTTACCTATGTGCAAATAATTCTTTTTTATGAATCCCATAGCCTCTACTAGGACTAGAAACTTCACTGAAATACATGTAGTTAACATTCACTGTGATTTTCAAAACTTCTACCTGTGATTGTGAAGGTATATTGAATGTATTTGACTTGTAGTTTAAGACTTTCTCCCCCACATAATTTTGTTAAATATGTTTTGAGTTTTGGGGACTTCAGTACGTCATTCAGTATTTGCTATGTAAGAAACAAATCAAACCCCAGTGGAAAAACCCAGCCATCTTACTTTTTTTGAAGTTCTTTGGATCCACATCTTTGGGTGCATTTAGCTGGGCACTATCATTCTAGAGTTCCATTGATTACAAATGTGCATATAGTCACCTGTTATCTTGACTAAGGCTCTTTGGTTAAAGATGGCTTCACTCACATGTCCTTCACTTTGTGCTGACCCTTGTCTGGGCCTTGTGTCTCCCCAGCCTTTTTCACAGTCTGACTATGTTTAAGAGGCAAGCACCAATGGCCAGTACTTTTCAGACTTATGTTTGCATGACATTTTCTAACATACTAGTGTCCAAAGCAGGTCACATGACAAAGACTAGTTTACTGTCAGAGCATGCTATATGAGGGCTTGGGTACAGGAAGATCAGTGTACCAGAAGAAATATACATTGTGTGTGTCTTTTTTACCTGTATAATCATGAGCAACATGTGCTGAGTTACAAAATGCACACTATCCAGATATTTAGGTACATAAAAAGAAGATGTATTATAATGGAAACACTTTTTTGGAATAATGTGTGAACTTAATATATTAATAGGGTAACAGTTAATATAGCCAAACTATTTCTACAACACTAATTTTAGTCAGGTCAGAATGTGTTTTTCTTTGGTATAATGTATTAAGTTATATGTTTAGGTAATATTGATTTGTGGTAAGTCCGTAGGCTATGTATGTTTTCATTGACCCAAAAATGAACTGTGTGTAATGTGTAGCTATTCATGTACTTGTCGCTGCATCTTTAATGGGGTCCTTGTTGCCCCTCATTGAGGTGTGAAGAACTGTTCTCTCACAGGAAGGCTTTTTGTGTTTTGTCTTTTTCAGCTAATAAGTAGGGAGTTTTAGGAAGGAGAATGTAGAGCCAAGGCACAACAGTTCTCTCCTTAATCCACTCTATTCTCTTTTCTCCCAGCTATGCTGCCAGAGTGCGCTAAAGGTTTATAAGAGCAAGAAAAGATGAATAAATCTCCGGTGAGTTTTTTGGTTATTTATTACTCACTCTTTTTTATTGTATTATGTGAGCTTTATGGCATGCACAAATTAAAATTGAAAAGTACAAATGAGTAAAACTGGACTTGCAAGAAATGTACATTCAGAAGATAAAGTTGGCATGTAGATATAATAGTTTCTGAGACCTCAGAGTCATCTAAGTTGGATAAAAATTTTTCTCTGGTCTTTGGGATGTCATGGACAAAAGGCAGACACCTTGTTTACATGATTGGAATGAAACCTGAGAAGAGAATCTGCCAAATTCTCTTGGGATGTGAAGACTTGGTGGCACCAAATTCTGCAACACCATCAGTATTAGAAAGTTTTTCACTGCTGACCTGGAAATAAACATTTCTCACTTTCTGCAGTGGAAATGGTTACCTAGTTCTAAGGCACAAGTTGCTTAGTAAGCATTTTATAAAGTTTCTAAAATAAATCTAGTTCCAGTTGCCTTAGGAAGACTGTACTAGATTCATGGGTAGAACCTAGAATTATAATTTAAATTATAGTCAAACTCCATGACTGTTCTCTAGTTTTTTTCTAACTTGAGTCTTCTGCTACATTTTGAACTACTGTTCATGATATTCTCCTGGAAATACTTCTGTGTTAGTTTATTAGTTTCTCTCATGACTTCACTGATGGTTATTTCTTTTTTCTCCTGAATTCTTCTATTCTCTTCTTTATAAAATAGGTTATGAAAGTGCTTCATCCTGGGACCTGTTCTTCTCATGTGAAATTCTTTTTCACTGATTCAGTCCTCTGTATCTTGCACTCCTCTTTCTCTCCAGGTTGTACTTCTTCCCTAGTCTTTTGATCATAGGTTGAACTCTATTGAATGCTTGTCTGTAGCTATTCAAAAGGCACCTCAAGGGGCTGGCTTGTTAGCTCAGTTGTTTAGGTCATGGTGTTTTAACACCAAGGTCAAGGGTTCAGATCTCTGCACCAGCCACCTGCCAGGAAAAAAACCAAAACATCACCTCAAGGTCAACAAATCTAAAATTAAAACCACTTCCCTTTCTTTTGCTATATGTGTTATCACTACCACGCACCACTGACACAAGCCACCAAAATGAGATTTCTCCTGGACTCTTCCTTGTTTCTTGGATCTAATTTTATCTTGTGTTACTTCCTGCTACTTTTATTTGTTTAGTCATTTCATTTTATTCTAATTTCTATATGCACCATCAGTATAGGGGGAGGTCTTTGCACTCATAAGGACAGTGGAAATGGTTACCTAGTTCTAAGGCACAAGTTGTTCATAAAGACAGTAACTTTGTTCCACTAGAAATATCATTCTTTTAAAAACCTGAACATAATGTTTGCTGGGCTATGAGGTTCAATCCCTGGTGACCTATGCTTCTAGCCAGCACCTGTGGTGATATCCTTAGGAGTCCATAGGGAGAAAGCCTTCAGGAGTTACTGGGATATGTTTGAACAACAGTCAATAGAAAGACATAAAATAATAAAAACAGGAAGTACAAATTTTCATAATGTCTACCTTTTGCTTCTATAAATTTACATCACTGATTCTATTTGTAGTTTTTACTAACATACAGTTATGTTTGTAGTTCAATAAGACTCATCATATTTTTATACTATCTTACAGATCATATTTTAGTCTTCTCCTATTTTAGGTAATTACTAAGAAAATAAATGAGAAAAATGGATGTGTGCATTAGTCATCAGTATGTTTTTAAAGTAGAGCTGTAGCTAGCAGCTAGTTAAGAACAAAAGTTGCCAAACCAGTGAACTGAATATTTACATTCACAATTCTAGTTTGAGACCTAATGTAATTCTTTGCTTTGAATCTAATATTCAGTGTGAACCTACTCTTCATGTTTCTAATCAAAGTGGTACCTAAGGTCTCTAATATTTTATTGGCGTTCCAGTAATCTGCTGTGCAACAAAGTATCACAAAACTTCATGGCTTAAAATAAGAACGTCTTCTTATTACACGTCACAATGTTTGGGTCAGTAAACAGGGCAGGGTCGTGTGGGTTCCCTGCTACATAATGTCTCTGCTCTGAGCTGGAAAATCTCTAGTGGCTGGGAACACTGAGCAGAAATCCAGCCCTCTCTTTGTGGCCATGTTGGACTTCCTCACAGAAGTATAGTCTGTGGTATAGTCAGGGTAGTCAGGCATGTCTGGCTTCTGCCACAGCAAGTGTCCAAGAAGCCCAGGCAGAAGTTGCAAGGATTCTTGTTATCTCCACTCAGATACCAAAGCTTCTCTTCCAACGTGTTCTCTTAAGCAAGCACATCACTAAGACCAGCCTTGATTCAAGGGGAAGGCAATTAGATTCCACCTCTCAATAAAAGGAATGGCAGGACTTTGCAGCACTGTTTAATAGACCACAGTCCTCTCTCTGACCGTAAATTTCTACCACATGCAAAATATTCTTTGCCCCTCTCAAGAGCCCTAGAGATATTCTACCATTGTGCAGTTGATAAAAAGCTGAACTAAATAAGCTCCAGTGTCCTGTCATCTTTTTAACACACATCCAGCTCACAGTGAACAGACAGGCATGACCATGTGTGCACTTTTCTTCAGACACGGTTGGTGGGAAGCAGCAGCACCTGTCACTGGTCTGAGTAGTTACTTCCCATCAGGCACCTGCTTTATTATTTCATTAAGGCCCAGTCCTGGTCCCTGGAAAAGATACTTTGTGCCTCATCACTGTGTCCTCTGGGCTGTCACCAATCTCTGTCAATATCTCTTTTCCTTGAATGCCCAGGTTTGCAGTTCACTTTCTTTGCCTATTTTTGGTTATTATATGTTGGGGGATCCAACAACCTACTTTTTTCTGACTCTGTCCTTTTGATACAGGAAATTATCTGGTGTAATCACTGCCATAAAAACATGGGTTTCCATTGTGCTAAAATCCATTAGACCAATGCAACCCCCCCACATTCTGAGTCAGGCCCTTTGTTCTCTGACTGCCCCTTCTCTCCATGGTGGCTATTTCCTTAGAAGTTTTATTGTTTACTATGCACTATGTGTGAAATGATATTTCATTGTGGTTTTGCATTTCTCTAGTGATTAATGATGTTAAGCATCTTTCCATGAGCTTGTTAGACATTGGTATATCATCTTTGTAGAAATGTCTGTTGAAGCCCTTTGCTTATTTTTTAATCAGATTATTTGTTTTGTTGTTTAGTTGTAGGCATTTTTTAAATGTATTCTTGATGTTAATATCTTATGAGGTAGATGATTTTCAACTTTTCTCTTTTTTGAGTTGCTAATGTAAATAGTATTGTTTTTTTTTTTTAATTTTGCTTGGTCATTGCTGGGGTATAGAAAAGTGATTGACTTTTGTATATTAATGTTGTATCCTGCAATCTTGCTGTAATCAGTAATTAATTCCAAGAGGTTTTCTATTGCTACAATGTTTTACTCAGATAATCATCTCATCTGCAACTAATGACGATTTTATTTATTTCCCAGTCTATAAATCTTTTATTTTATTTCCTTGTGTTGTTTCACTGTGCGGTACTTTTAGTGTGATGTTGAAAGTGATGAGAGGATACATTCTTGCTTTGTTCCTGATTATCTTTGAAAGCTTTGAGTTTCTCATCATTAAGGATGATGTTAGCTGCAGGTTCCTGTAGATAATCTTTATCAAGTTGTGATGTTCCCCTCTATTCCTAATTTACTGAGAATTTTTATGGTGAATTGATGCTGTATTTTTTTAAGTGCTTTTTCTGCATCTATTGATGTGATCATGTGATTATTTGTTTTTTCTTGTTAGTATTTTCATGTTATCGATTACATTAATTGATGTTCATATATTGAACCACCCTTGCCTAACTGTTATAAATACCAGTTGGTCATGGTGCATAATTCTCTTTAGAAATTGTGGATTAGGTTTGCTAATATTTTACTGAGCTTATTTGTATGTATGTTTGTGAGAGATAACAGTTTGTAGTTTTCTATTCTCATAATATCTTTGTCTGGTTTGGGTACTGAGGTAATCCTGTCCTCATACAATGACCTGTGAAGTACTTCATCATCTGTTCTCTGCAATAGATTGTAAGAAGTTGGTATATTTTCTTCCTTCAATGTTGGCTTCAGTTCTGTGAACACATCTGGGCCAGGGGCTTTCTGTGTTGAACACCATTATTTGTTTACTCAATTTTCATAATAGATACAGGCCTATTCACATTGTGTATTTTTGTGTGTGTGAGTTTGATAAATTGTGTCTTTTAAGGAATTCATCCATTTCATGTAGAATGTCACATGTGTGCAGTATTGTTCATAGTATTTATTATTTGTTTAATGTTCACAGGATTTGTAGGTTTCTGATATTAGTACTTTCTGTCCTCTGTTCATTAACTTTTTAGTTAGCCTAGCTATAGGCTTATCAAATTTATTGATCTTTTTAAAGAATCAGCTTTTCGGATGTTTATTTTTTTCTCCAGATTTTCTTTTTTAATTTTATTTCTGTTGTAGTTTTTATTTATTTTCTTCTGCTTCCTTTCAATTTAATTAGCTCTTTTTCTCCCCTAATTTCCAAAGTTGGAAACATAGATTATTGATTTTAGGTGTTTTTTTGGAAGTACGCATTCAGTGCCATAAAAAAATTTTAAGAACACTGTTATTTCTCTATCCTACAAATTTTGGTGTCATTTTCTTTTTTCTTCCCCCCCCCCTTTTTTTTTTCATCTGGTGGCTGGCCAGGATGGGAATTGAAATCCTTGACCTTGGCATTACAAGGCTGTGCTCTAACCAAATGAGCTAACTGGTCAGCCCCACTTTCACATTCACTTATTAAAAATATTTTTAAGTTTTCTTGGTTTTTCTTTTTTCTTTTCTTTTTTTTTTTTGGCCCATGTATTAGAGTGGGTTGTTTAATCCCACTCTATCTGGGGATCTTGTAGTCATTTCTCAATTACTGATTTCTAGTTTAATTCTTTTGTGGTCTGAGAGCACACATTGTATGCTTTCTATTATTTTAATTTCGTAAAGTGTGTTATACAAATCTGAATACGGTCTTAGTGATTTTGTTTATGTGAATTTGAGAAGAATATCTATTCTGTTGTTGTTGGAAGAAGTAGTCTGTAGATATCCATTATATCCATATCATGTTATTAAGTTTAACTATGTCTTTTATGGTTTTCTGTCTGCTGAATTGGTTCATTTTTGATAGAGGGTATAGAAATTTCTAGTTTTAATGGTAGATTCTTCTATTTCTCCTTGAAGTTCTGTTAGGTTTGGTGTCACATACTTTGATGATCTGTTGTGAGGCACATACACATTAAAAATTGTCCTCTGTGAGAACTAACTCCTATATTATGATGTAATGCCACATTTTCTTCTCTAGCTTATGTGTAAAAATAAAGTGTTTCTGCAGATTCTGTAGCATCTTTTTTTGTTCTTTTTTTTTTAACTTTCAACCTTTTAGGTTCATTCAGTCTGATGTCTTCCTATAACATGGAAATTTTGATAATTTTCACATCTTTATTGTCAGCTTAACTTTCTCTCTTGAATGCTGAAATCATATATCCAATTGCCACTTGGACATTTCCACAGATATTTCAAGTATTATGTATTCAAGTCTGTTTCACTTTTGCTCTTTATATTTTTCTCCCATTTTTCAAACTTTACTTTGCAGTTCCAGGACCTAACTAGCTGTGCTTATCTAGACAGCCTGAGAGTAAAAGTGTTCTTTTTAATTTCTGAACAGCAAATTACCACCTCATTCTGTTTCTGCTTTTTCATTCCCTTTTTCTTTTTTATGGTGTTGTCTCTCTTCTGTGTGCTTGTTTCTCTATGTTGTAATGTAGTTGGTCTTCTGTCACCCTGTTTTCTTTTTCCCTCTGACTCTCCCGAAAAGCCTTTCCCATTCTGCTTGTAGTGGTTGACTATTAAAATGCAAATAAAGTTATGTACTTACAGGACTACATTATTTGCTCCCTGTGGTTTAGAAAGTTGCAGTGTACACCATGGTGTGGATACAAGCAATATTTTGGCACATAGGAAGGAAACTTTGTAATGCTTTTTTATGTACTTTTAATTCATAAGCATCTTTTTAAAATGATGACTACATAAAGTTTTACTGTTTGAAATAGTTCCCATATTTAAGTGCAGAACCATTCTATATTCAGTTGCTTCAATATTGTTTTTCTCTTATGCTTCCCAAGATCATTCACTCAGACATGGTGCTGTGTGTGGTTCCATTAATGTGGGGTGTGTTCTTTGTGTTCCTGTGACTGGAGTTTGCTGTGGCCTCATATTCATGAGACCATGCAGTTCACGTGGAAGAGTTTAAAAATCTTTATTTCAGTGAAGTGCAAACTGAATACAAAATAAAACTATATTTTCTATTTCTTATGCCAATCTATATTGAACTTATGTTTAAATTTGTTCAATTAACACAGTATTTCAGGTATGTATTTATACTTATGTCTTCATGCCTGTTTATACTCTCCTTGGAAAAGAAAAATTTTATTCACACTTTTATCACTAGCAACAAGGAGATTTCTTAAGGTATAAACTAAGTTTTGTAATATTATTTTTATTAATTGATAAGTTACTAGAGTACCAGGATATTCTTTGTTTGATTTTTCTTCCTCCCATTCTATGGAGTACAACAAAGTGGCATCTTATATAAGATACATATGACACATACACACACAGAGGTGTGAACTCCCAGATTTATGTTTTGTGAACCAGGAATGTTGAGTTGAGAACAATGTCATTCCAGGAGTTGGTATCATTTGAGGATGTGGCTGTGGACTTCACCTGGGAGGAGTGGCAGGACCTGAATGATGCTCAGAGGACTTTGTATAGGGATGTGATGCTGGAGACCTACAACAACCTGGTGTCACTGAGTGAGTAAAACTTCCCAGTAACTTTCAGGAGAAAAAGTTTCTTTTTTGTTCATAAATATAGGAGCCACTTATAGGGTTTCACACTATTTTGGTAAGATTACATTTCTTGAAAATGTGCTCTCTCTTTCTCATGAGGTTCAAATTGTCCTCTTTATTGCACAACATCTGAAGCTGAGCTCTTGCCATTCTTTGAAGGATCAGACTTAGCAGTTTTACAAAGTCCTACATTACTTCCCAGTAACAGAACACTGCATTAAAACTGAGGTGATTTTCAAGTTAGAAGGAGCAGAGCCATGGGCAATAAAAGAATGCCCAAACCAGATCCTGCAAGATTTGTCAGCACATGCAGTGCAGAAGCCAGTAAAAGTAAAGCTCATTAGATATTGGCAGTGTTCAGCCGATTCTAGCAATTTTCCCCACATGTTCCAGACTTGAGAATGACTCATCTGCAATTTTGGGTTACATAATCTCCAAGGTGGGGTGTCCCATGTACATCACAATATTTTATTTTGCTGAATCTGTTTTGTATGTGCCCCAAATCTAATTTCTACATTTCTCTTCTTTGACATGTATTTTTCCTATTTGCTTTCCTAACATTTTCAGTTCTGCTTGTGTTTTCAGTTCTCCTATGCATTTTTTTCATACTGTACTGTTTGTTTTCTGTTGTTTCTGACAGAATATCTGCAACTGAGTAATTTATAAAGAAAAAACTTTTCTTACATTTCTGTTCTGGAGACTCCCAGCATTCCAAGTTTAAGGGGTTGCATTTCGTGAAGGCCTTTGTTCTGGTAGGGACTCATCACAGAGTCCCAAAGTAGTGCAGGGACATAGCAATTCACTGAAAAAATAGAAAAAGAGGTACAGCAATGAGCCTTGTACCACCACATCAAAAGTCATGAACTGCAGAAGAACACTGCATGGGAGAATGGAAAGGAGTCATCCTTGACTTTGAAGGAAGACAAGGACATTCTGGGTGCTAAGGACGTGTGATTTAAGGGTTCCATGTTGAGGGGATAAGATTGTTGATTGGGAGTGGAGTTCAAAGTTAGCATTTTTCTGTTTTCTTTGTGGAAATCACTCAGAAAAAAAACCAAAATGAGAAATGTGCAGGAGAAATTTTTTATGAGAATAAACCACCAAAACTTCACTGCACAAAACAAAAGCTTTCACAAGAAATGAATTATCAAGTGGTCATCCATGTACCAGAAATTGGGAATAGAATACAAGTTGATTTGAAAAGGAGTCAAAAGAACAGATTTCAAAGATTGTGGGAATAGCCTTGGATGCAGAACCAAATATTTTAGAACAGAATTGGGTGTCTAGAGTAGAGAACTGACATTTTCTTTATTATAATAGTTTATGAGAAGCAGAGGAAGTCAGCTTAAATGAAAAACTTGAAAGAAGCTATCTTTATCTAGAGTGGAGAAAAGGGTATTTTATTATTTTTTTTTTTTTTGTCATTTTTTTGTGACCGGCACTCAGCCAGTGAGTACACCGGTCATTCCTATATAGGATGTGAACCCGCGGTGGGAGCGTCGCCGCGCTCCCAGCGCAGCACTCTACCGAATGCGCCATGGGCTCGGCCCGGTATTTTATTCTTTGAAAAACACCCACATTCCTATAGCCATTTTCTAAGGGAGGAGTGTAAAGCATATAAACATATATGCAAAATACTTATCCTCAGCCATCTTCCTGCATATGTGATAAAAAATTGGCTCACTTCTGAACCTGAAAGTAGCTGATGAAAGAAAACTTAGCCATTTTCATAGTGAAATAATGAGAAAATAGTAGCAGGAGACACTGTTGTAAAAATGAAACAGAGAAAATGGTGTAAAGAAACGAAACGGTGCTTAGTTAAAAACTACAAATAGGCCAAAAATAAAAATTCTTAACAAATGTTTGCTCATAAATTAAAATTTTTAAATGAACAAAGGAAAGAAAAACATGATATAACATTAGAAAATATATTAGTACAATATTACATTGTCAGTAAGAAAAAATTCCATAAACTCATGAAACCAACATCCATTATTGACTTTTATAAAGAAAATCTTGTTACTAGGATTGGAAGACACTTCTGTATCTTTACTTGAGCAGTCAATGAGATGTGCTTATGTGTGGTTTATTATCAGTTATTTTTTTTCTAATTTCAGATGTCCAGATAAATGACCTCATGAGAAGGAACCAAGAAAGTCATGGTAGATGCTTGCAGCAAGTTGTAATCAGAAACAGGAACACAGCTGGGGAGAGAGTTGCATTAGGAAAATCATTTTATTTGAATTCATATGTTTTAAATCTAATTATAAATAATGGGAACTATTCAGGAAAGGGACATGAGAAGTTTTACAAATGTGAGGATGCACTTCTTCGTAGAGAGCCTGATGAGATGCCTGCTGTAGTGAAACCTGACAACCATCATATAACTGGAGAATTGCTCAGACATCATGACCATTTTAGTCATCATCGCAATATTCAAACAGGGAAGCAGCTTTTAGAATACATTGGAAAAGGGAAATCCTCCAACACAGAGCCAATATTTACATGTAAAAAGATTCATATGGATGAGACCACCTATAAGTATAACAAATACGGGAAAGGCTGTGGTAAGTCAACTGTCACTGCCCAGGAAATAAATCTGGTAGAAAAGAAAACTTTTCAATGTGGTATATGTGGGAAAATGTTCTATAAAAAGTCTGAATTCACTAAACATCAGATTATGCATACAGGAGAGAAACAGTATAAATATACTGAATGTGAGAAATCTTGTATTAAGGAATTATACCTCACCTCACATCAGAGAGCACCTACACAGGAGAAGCTTTATGGTTGTAATGAACATGAGAAAAATTTTTGTCAGAAGTCAGACCTTACAATGCATCAGAGAACTCACACAGGAGAAATGTACTATGGAAATATTAACTGTGGAAAAACCTGTGAGAATTCACTCCTCAGCCATCCTGAGAGAATTCACACAGGTGAACCAGATGGATGTAATGAATGTACAATATTTTTCCACCATGAGTCTGACATCACTGTACATCACAGAATTCACACAAGTGAGAAACCATGTAGAGAATATAAAAAAAATTTTTACAGTAATAAATGTGGTGAAGACTTTCTCCAAACGTCATACCTCAGCATTCATCAGAGAACTCACACAGGTCAGAAACCATATGAATGTAGAGAATGTGGAAAAGCTTTTAACCACAAGAGAGAATTCAGCAGGCATGAGAGAACACATACAGGTGAGAAACCGTATGAATGTAAAGAATGTGAAAAAGCTTTTAGCCAAAAGTCACACTTCAGCATTCGTCAGAGAACTCAGACAGGTGAGAAACAATATGAATGTAAAGACTGTGGAAAAACTTTTAACCAAAAGTCACACCTCAGCATTCATCAGAGAAATCATGCATGTGATAAACTGTATAAATGTAGAGAATGTGGAAAAACTTTTAACCGAAAGTCAAACCTCAGCAGGCATCAGAAAAGTCACACAGGTGAGAAACCATATGAATGTAAAGAATGTGGAAAAGCTTTTAAGTTAAAGTCACATGTCAGCATTCATCAGAGAATTCACACAGGTGAGAAACCATATGAATGTGAAGACTGTGGAAAAGCTTTTAGGGAAAAGTCACAACTCAGCATTCATCAGAGAATTCACACAGGTGAGAAACCATATGAATGTAGAGAATGTGGAAAAACTTTTAACCAAAAGTCAAACCTCAGCATTCATCAGAGAAATCACACAGGTGAGAAACCATATGAATGTAGAGAATGTGGAAAAACTTTTAACCGAAAGTCACATCTCAGCAGGCATCAAAAATGTCACACAGATGAGAAACCATATGAATGTAAAGAATGTGGAAAAGCTTTTAGAGAAAAGTCAAACCTCTGGAGGCATGAGATAACTCATACAGGTGATAAACCATATGAATGTAAAGAATGTGGAAAAGCTTTTAGTGAAAAACGCAGAACTCAGCAGGCATGAGAGAATTCACACAGGTGAGAAACCATATGAATGCAAAGAATGTTTAAAAGGTTTTAACTGCATGTCCTACCTCAGCAGCCATCAAAGAATTCACATACGTGAGAAACCAGGTGAATGTAAGGAATGTGGGAAAACAGTTTACTGGAACTCACCATAATAAACATGAACAAATTCACATATAGGAAAATCCCAATTAATGTAATGACTGGGAGAAGGTTTTGCCATAAATCCCATGTAATGTTTCATCAGAGAATTCACACCAAGAAAAAGCCCTATAAATGCACAGCTGCTCCTTGGTATTGAAGGTTGGTTCAAGGTGCCCCTGTTGATGAAAACACTTGCAAATGATGAAACCCCTTCTATAAATGGTGTAGTGTTTTAATATCACCTATGAACTTTTTTCTGTGTCATTTTTATCTTGAGTAGAATATTTATATTACTGAATACAGAAGGAATTCCTTGTTAATAATTGTTATACTGTGTTGTTTTTTACTTTTATTATAGTTTTTTAATTTTTATAAGTGGTTGAATCAGCATAGGTGCAACCCCCAGATATAGAAGGGGATTAATAATTGTGAAAACATCTTTTTCCAGCAATTACACATCTGGCTATAGTTAGCATATTGTTGTTTAGAGCATGGTGCTGATAACATCATGGGTCCCTGTACTGGCCAGCAAGTGGGGGGAAAAATAAAGAAAGAAAAAAGAAGAAAAGTAAATTAAAAAGAACTCACTGCAGCACGCATGAGATAATTTACATGGTGGAAATTCTGCATGGATTAGACCGGGTATGTATTTTCTAAAACCACCTTTTTTCTCTTGTACACTTGCCTACAGTCTCAGCCTTTAATTATTGTGTGTGGACATGTAATTTAGCTCTGTTCAGGGGAGTATGGATATAGGTGATAAGCATCACTTCCAGGCCAGGCAATTAAAAGAAAATGTTCATGCATTTGTCCCTGATTTCTCATTCTCTGGGACTGAAGGGCAGATGACTCCTAGGTAGAGTCAGGGGCCATAGGTGGGAGAAATTTACCGTAATTTAAGGCAGACTGAATTGAAGAAACCATAGTTCTTTCCAACTCTACCCCCAAATCCTGTATTCATACTTTATGTAAGAGATGCTATGGTTTGCCATTTCATGTATGATCTCTTTGAGTTACAAGTTGAACTTTCTGAGAGAAGTTACCAATTCTTGAATATGAGAATATTCACGCAGAAGAGAAACCTATATTGTCACCTTTTATGCTCAAGTCTGCTTATGGGAAAATTCAATTATAGGGAGAAACAGTGCAATACATATGGAACACCTTACCAGGCAGGTACTTCTCATTGAACGACAAGTTTATCTTCATCAATATCTTTAATGTGTCAAAGCTTTCAACATTGCTTTTATTTTTGTATATCAGATAATTTGAAATGAAAACTATCAATTTATGTAATGTGAATGCAAATTTTCAAATAGAATTGACAAATGTAGAATCAAAACTATTTTAAAGGTTTTGGCTAACACTTAAATGTAAGTGGTGATATTGCCTGCCAAGGGATATTTGGCTATCTCTGAAGACATTTTTGTTGTCATAACTGGAAGTTAAAAGGTATAGGGGAAAGAAGCCAGATGCTGCCACACAGCCTGCAATACACAAAACAGCCCCCAGTATGCTGCACTTATGTGTATAAGTATTATTTGTTAAAATTTATCTTAACAGAAGCCAGCACAACTACAGATAGAAAATACTTACACATAGGATAATAGTGTGACTTACATCAGAAATTTTTATTAGCCTGTTCATTGTTACAAATTATACTTATTCTTTATGCCCCTTATGCAATCTCTCCCCTTCCCCTTCCCCTCCCCCTTCTAATCACCACAGATTTGTTCTCTCCATCTGATAGTTTAACTAATCCTTTGTTGGTTTGTTGTCTAGATCATCTGTCCAGTACGGTGACAGATATGGTCAAGTCCTCCCCTATTATCATAAATCATATGCTTCTTTTACTCTGGAGTGTATTTTGTGGAGAACGTGGGGGGGGGTTGTTTTGTTTAGTTTTGTCTCCATTGGTGCCTCTTTTTGTGTCAATACAGTTGAGAGTCTGGCGTAGCATGTGCATAGTGGCTGTGACTGGTGCTATAGAGCATAGCTGATTTTGCAGTAGCTATGGCAATTGTGGTGGCTATGTGGGCTACCTGCATGAAAATGATGTTTTTGGTATGCTCTGTACCTGGTTGTGGCTGGGTTCAGCTTCCCCTGACTCCATGCCTTAGTACCTCAGTGTGGCCCAGGGTGGTGGTGGTAGCTTTCCCAGTTCCAGCTGGGTACAGCTTTCCCCAGCTCCATGCCTCCAGACCCTGGCAGGGCCCAGGCAGTTGTGGCTGCTTGCCTAGTTATGGCTGTGTTCAGCTTCCCCTGGCTCCATACCTCATGTTAACATGTGCAGTTGGAAAGGAGAAGGTGGAGGGGAAATAGGGTGGGAAGAGAGAGAATGAGGTGGAGCATGATCAAAGCCCATGGCCTCCCTCATTCCTTCAGGGGAGGCCAGTGGGCTTCTCACAGTGGCTGGGTTGTCACTGGGCTGGATGCAGATGTTGAGGGTGTGGCTCAAGCCCTTGGACCCCAGCTGCCCCAGTTCAGGAGCCTGGGGTGCTTCCTACAGCAGTTCACTGGTTGCCACTGGGCTGGTTTCAATGTCCAGGTGACATGGCTGAGGCCCTTGGCTCCCCATTGCCCCAGCTTGGGAGACCAGAGCACTTCCTGTGGTGGCATGATGATCATCACTGGGCTGGTTGCAGATGTTAGGGGGTGTGGCCAAGGTCCTCAGCCCTCCACCATCCCAGCTTGAGATCCCAGGGCACTACCAGCAGTTGCTTGGTCATCATCACTTGGCTGGTTGTGGATTTGGGGGAGCATGGTTTAAGCTGTTGCCCCCCCCCCAGCCCTGGCTCAGGAGACCAGGGTGCTTCCTGCAGCAGCTCAGTGGTCACCACTGGGCTCATTATGGACATCAGGGGTGGTGGTGGCTGAGACCCTTGGTCTCCCACAGCCCCATTTTGGGAGCCCAGGGTGCTCCTGCACTGGCTTGGTTGGATGCAGATGTTGGGGGTGTGTGGCTGAGGCCCTTGGCCCCTCAATGCCCTGGCTCAGGAACCCAGGGTGTTTCCTGTAGAGACTCAGTGGTCATCACTGGGCTGGTTGTGGATGTTGGGTGGGCATGACTGAGGACCTAGGCCTTCCCACCTCCCTGGCTTGGGAACCCATGGGCTTCCAGTCCATCTCAGTTTCATACGTGTTCTTTGGTGGTGTTAGACCTTTACTAGTTAAGATCAAACTTTGTCTCTGATCTGTGGGTATTTTGTTTTTTTCTTTCACTTCTGTGTTGGATTATTCGTGCTTTCCACCATTTAAAATCTGCACTGGAATTAATTTGTTGTCCTTTGCTTACTTCTAAAATGGAGGAACTTCCTGTGGGAACCAGCACTTGAGCCCTGTGGTTTAGCTAAATTGCTGCTTTGCTGCTGATTGCCTGGGGAAGGCTTTATGTGCAGCTCATGTTTTAATGGTTGGCCTTGTATGTACTTCCTGGTCTAATGAGGTCTGGTACACCTGGGTTGTGTGGAAACTCTGGTTTGGGTCTGAATCTTTTCAGCAAACTGCAACCCCAGCAATTCTATATTCCTGACTCATGTACACTGAGTGATCCTGTGCTGATTGGAGAGCAAACCAGCTGTCTGTGCTGTGCACCAGTGTTTCCCTGGTGGGCCATGTCCCCAAATGTTCACACTCCAAACACTCCCCATAGGACAGGCCACCAGCCCCTCAGTGGTTACTTTATTCTGTTGTCCATGGCCCCTCACTCCTATATGGGTCCACAGAATCACTGTTAGTGGTCTTGCTGGCTTGGGGGTCACAAAGTCCTTCTCCCCTGCCACCTTCAAGCAACTTCATACAAAGGGCACAGCTGTGGCTTTTGACATCTCTTGCTCCATGTGTTCACCAGCTTCAGCGTTAAAGTGGCTGGGGCTCAAAATAGTGGGAGTGATCCTTTTTTTCTTTCATCATGGCTTTTCCTGCCTTCATGAACTCCATAGGTCTCTCCTCCTCTTCACCTGAGCTCTAGGAGCCCCAGCTTGGCTGTCATTGCTTTTTAATGGTTCTGAACTGGCTGATTTGTTGGACAGAGTGATGCTGGGGACCATCTAGTCTGCCATCTTGACCAGAAGGGTTACCTCAGAATTTTTACATTAAATGCCACTTCTTTATATTTTGTTAAATTTATTGTCTAAAGTACTGTGCTTCTTACTTTATTTCTACTCTCCTATTGTAGGTAAATTTGTATGGCCATTATTACAAAACTCTCTCTTAAGTAAATATAATTTTTTCTAATGTGTGAAGCTAACACAGAGCCAATCAGTGGGTTAAATAGAAATACTTCCATGAGAACGCACAGATCAGGCACATAACTGTTAAGAGATTAAATCTGCAATCATTTAAACTGCTATAAACAGTAGTATTTATCATATACTAGTTAGTGAGAAGTAGTGTCTGGAAGGAAGTTGTGTCCTTTATTCCTATCTCTCATATTTTTAAATGGTACCACATAATAGATATGACTGTGTGTACCACATTCTCTGTACTTCAGGACTATCTTGTGTTTACATCTGCAGTGATGGAGTGCTATGTTCGTATCTTGCCACTAAGAGAGGAAACAGAGTAAATACTAGTTCTACTTGTGTATTGCCTTGTGCATGGTTCTTCTTGCACACAGGTCTGCAGACCTAGCAATGGACCAAGAGCCTGTTTTCACTGAAGAAGCCTCCTGGAGTTTGCAGTGGCCCCTTATCTGTCCTCAGAGCCCCAGTGAGGGGAGGAAAACAAGGCCCCAATGAGGGATAAAAGTGAGTAAGACAAAATAGGGTCCAGCATAGAACCTGAGGTGTGGCTGATTGCAGGTGTTGCAGGGCCCTGTTACGCAGAGAGGTCACTTCAACTTGACACCCTTCTGTCCCCGAATCTCTAGTACCAGTGGGCAGAAACTACAGCACCATTATTTCTTTATTATTATCCACTCTGTATTATTTTCTATTTTCTGTTCTTTAGGGGTTTAATTTTTCTTTTTCTTGTTTTTCAATTGAAAGGTTAGCTTTCTGATTTCAAACCTTTTCAAAATATAAATATTTTTTGCTGTAAATTTTATTCTAACCCCTTTATAAGTTCTGGTATGCCATTTTTTTTTTTTTCAGTCTCAAAATGTTTCTAATTTCTTGTGTGACTTTATGGCTTACTGGCTGTTTGGAGTTTGTTGTTTAATTTCCAAATAATTGTGAACTACTGAAATATCCTTCGGTTTATCATTTTCAATTTAAATCTATTGTAGTCAGAGAAAATACTTTGTGTGATTTCAATCCTCACATTTATTGAGGCTATTTTATGGCCTAGCAAATGGTGTTATCTGGGGTCTTTCCATGTGCACTTGAACAGAATGTGTGTTCTGTTGTTGGGTGATGTGTTTTCCATATACATATCTGTGAAGTCAAGTTGCTTTTAATGTTGTCCAGGACTCCTAAACCATTGTCAGTGCTTTGCCTAGTTCTTCTATCCACTGGTAAAAGTTGACCTGGCTGTCTCTAAATATTTATATAGAATAGTCTACTTCTCTCTTAACTTCTTTCCTAATTATTTTCATTTAATGTTGGGCTTCTGTGTTTGATGCATGTGCATCTATAATTGTCATCATGTTCACATGACTGACACTTTTGTCATTATAAAATGTCCCTCTTTGTCCCCAGTAACATGTTAGTTATAATATTTATTTTGTCTGATATTAGTATGGCCAGCCAGTGTAGCTGACTTTGGGTTCTGTTTACATTGCATATCTTTTACCATCCATTAACTTTCAACCTATTTATATATTTGAATTTAAAGTGTTTTCCTATGCACAGTATTTAGCTTTTCCTTGTTTGTACTTTTAAAAAAATTCATTCAGGCAATTCCTGCCTTTTAAAATTTTTATTTTATTTTAATTGACAGATTATAGCTTTATATGTTCATGAGGTACAATGTGATGTTTCAATACACATATACATTGTGAAATGATAAAATCAGATTGATTAACATTCATTACATCACATACTTATTATTTCATGTTGAGAACATTTAAAATCCACTGTTAGCAACTTTGAAATATACAGTGCATTACTCAGCTATATTCACCATGCTGTGCAGTACATCACCAGAACTTATTCCTCCTGCCAAATTAAAACTTTGTACCATTTGAACATGTCCCCATTTACCTTTGACCCCTATCCAAACCTTCAACTTTTGGTGACCTCCACTGTATTTTCTGTTTCTCTTAGCTTGACTTTTGTATAGACTACATATAACTAAAATTACGTGGTATTTTGGTTTTTTGTACCTGGCTTGTTTTACTTAATACAATGACCTCTAGATTCAGCCATCTTGTCACAATTGACAATTTTTTTTCCTATACCTGAACAGAATTCCATTTTTTATATGCATGATATTTTATCTGTTCATTTCTGTAGTTTTCATATTGAGCATTTCTGTAGTTTTGATATGATGCCTGTTGTGAATAATGGTGCAGTGAACATTGGAATAGTGATATCTCTGACAAACTGATTTCAATTCATTTGAATATATATGCAGAAGTGGAGTTTTTATAGATCTATTGTATATTTATTTTTAGTAGTTTGAGAAAAATTTATGCTAATTTCCAAAATGGGGGTGTTCTAACACACTCCCTCCTACAGTGCACGATTGTTCTCTTTTCTTCACATGCTCATGAACAGTTATCTTTCATCTTTCTGAGAATAGCCATTCTAACAAGTGTTAAGTGTTCTCATTGTGGTTTTTAAATTGCAATTCTCAGGATTAGTGAAGTTGAGGATTTTTTTCATACTTCTTTTGGCCATTTCTTGTCTTCTTTTGAGAATTGTCTATTCAGGTTCTTTGCTCATTTTTTGAATAGTTACTTGGGGTTTTTTTGTTATCAAGTACTTTGAGTCATTTATATGTTTTGGATATTAATCATTTATCAGACATATAGTTTGCAGATATTTACCCTGAGTCTGTAAGTGTCTCCTCGCTTTGTTAATTGTTTCATTTTCTGTGCAGAAGCACAAGTTAATCTAACTACCAGTTTGTACGTGTAATTTATTTATTCTCATTTAGTGTATTCTCTAATTTCCACTGGATGTAAAAGTTGTTTTGATAGTGTATCAAAATTTCATGTCTAACACAGGTGTGATTAATCCCATCTCCCAGACAGAAAAAGAAGAGGTTGAATTTTAGTTTTGTTGCTCAAGGTCTCAGGCTGGCTGTAGAATTGGGCCACCATGCCATATTCTCCCATTCTTCCATGGAAACCATGTTCTTCAGTCAGGAAGCCTGGGTGGGCCTCTCATTAACCACATCTTGTCACTGCCGTACCTGGTGTGGGAGCCTGTCCAGAGGAGAAATCTCTTTGTACTTAATTCAATATATTTGGGCCCAGGAGGTGCACACCTTGACTCCCTTTTTTGGCTTTCACTGGGTTTATGTATACTGGAGAAATTGAAACCTACCTCAAGTGCACACAATTGAAGACCAGGTTGATCAACTTTCTGCACTTCAAGAATTTTTCACATATTCCAGTCAAAACTGTCAGTTATATATCTTATGGCCATATGTGGACAAACTATACATAGCCTCAAGTTATATTTGTATTTCTCAGTAAACCAGTGGGAACTATAGCATGAAACTGACTGGCTTTTGATTCCAGCTTGTTCACCCTCTTTTTTTAAAAAATTGTGAGGATCTAGTAGGTTCTAGACTCTCTGGGCTCATGGGGAGATAGTCTCATTCCTTATCCCTCTGCCTTGGGGGCCAGAATGTGACCAGTCCAGATACCAGGAGGTTTGGGAAGCACTCTGGCCCAGGCCACAGGCAGAGTCAAGCCAAGGCTTTACCCAGTTTCAGGACCCTAGAAATTTGTAATTGTTCTTCCTTCTTAAAACATTCCTTGGGTCTCCCTAAGATATTTTTTTAAATGTTACTGAAACCAATCTCAAAAGGAGTCATCATTAGCAATATGTAATAATATAACAAACTTCTGGTTTAATTTCATATTAAATTCACAGATGGAAGAATTTTCTGGACTCTTATCATGCACTTTTCCTTCTGTGGGTGGGATACCTCAATTTGGGCCTCTAAATGCGTAGTCAACTGGATAGAAGGAGCTCAGTGTGGATTGGGATGTTTGACTGCTCCATTATCAATACATAATAAGTCTAAAGCTGATCACTGGAATATTCATTGGACTAGTCCCCACTCACTACATCAAGGGGTCAAGTGTGTTTTGCCTGGTGAATTATGGGATTCTAGATTTGCTTCCTTTGGCGGGTCTCTTGAACCACGTATATTATAGTCAGTAATGAAGGAATGATAATCTAGCTGCTGCCCTATGAATTTTTGCAGATTCCACTGTAAAGACTGGAATGTGCTCAGGAACAGCACATTAACATCTCTAGCCTTAGATACTAGAATTATTCTTGATTATTAGCTCAGAGAGATGTCATCTATGCTATTACTAACACTACATGCTATGCCTGAGTAAACTCCTCTGAGGCAATTGAGATTCAGTTGCATAAAGTAAGAGAACAAGCCACAAGACTACCTCAGGCCACACCTAGTCCTCCACTATCATTTGATTTACTTAATTTAATGCATTTAAGTCTAGGTTAATGGCTTAAAACCCTTACACAACTTGAAATGTTCATGTTTCTGGTATTTTTATTTTGCAGTTCTTTTTTAAACTGTGTACTAATTATTAAATCCATATAGAAATGCCATTTCTGACAGAATAATGTTTGCTCAGTGCTCTGAGATGATAACCAATACCTTAAAAACAGATAAATCAAAATGTAGACAATCCAGGCCCAAAAGGAACTCTTTCAGGCCTCTTCATTCCTCAAATGTAATTAAAAGTTCCTGACACTGACTTACAGCAGTTCATCACCCCCAAATTTGAGACCAGATCTACTGACTGCAACATGTTCATCCCACCATCGAGGGACACATAAAGTCTAACATTAGACTTATTTATCAGTGATGATTTCAAATAAGGCTCTTGATGAAAAGGGAAAATGTAAAAGTTGATGAAATTAATTTCTGTAAGACATAGACAATATAGAGCCAGAAAAGTCACCAAAGAGAGGGACTCATGCTTGCTTGTCCAAGGTAAGAATTTTTCCAAAAACCTCCTAAAAAGCCATCAGAAATCCCTTCACATCTTCCATGCATCTCCAGCTTTGTACAAACACACATTTCTATAACAAAGTTGATCATTAAACATTGTTTGCCATTGCACTAATTCAAATAAGATGCTCCAAAAAGAAACTGCCCACTAACAGCATCTCAAACAATGAACTGATGATAAATCTGTCTCCAAGCCTCCAAAACCAATGAACTCTGTTTCCAAGCAGTTTATGTAAACTTTTCCCTTAATGCCAATAAAAGCTTCTTTCCCCCTTCCATCACAGAATGCCTTCATGGCTTGTCATGGTGTGCATTCCTGATTTTAATCCAATTTTATATGCATGAATAAACAACATATTTGGAGATTATTATTCTCTACTGTATTTTTTTCTAGGTTAATGGAAGAAAAGTATCTTAACACTTTACATGCCGCATATGACAACTGCAAAGGTAACACTATCCCCAATGGTGAAAAGTTAAAAACTTTTCCTTGAAGATCAGAAACAAGATCAAGATGTCCACCCTCCCCACTTTTATTCATCATCAGTCTAAAATTTCTAGCCAGAGAAATTGGGCAAAAATAAATAAATAAAAGGCAACCAATCAAAATTTGGGCTATATGATCTATTTTTCTATTAATACAGAGATTCAATACTGGACTCCAAAATGAGTGTTTCCACTATGCCACTTCTAGCTTCTATGTATGTAAATATTCTGGAACATATGCATGTTGCAATTCAACATGTTTTGCTCAAATCTATATTAAAAAAATACATAATTAGTTTATTGTGGTATACTGTTCCAGTAACAGTTCCAAATGACAAACCTTTAGTTATCAAAACCCTAACCCTAACCCTCTGACTACATGGGCTTTGCCACTGGCCTTGCTTTGGCCAAGAGGACATCAGTAAATGCGATGCAAACATACATTTAAGAAGTACCTGTGACTAGGGCCTGCATTCTTAGAAGCATTCATATTTGGATGAAGCCTGAGGCTATTCGTTGGAGAAAAAAGGTCTAGCCTAGAGTCAGGACACACAGGACACGTAGCAAAGCCATCTTGAACCAACCATCCTCAGTCAAGCCACAAGGTGCCTACAACCTCATCTGTAATCCAGAAGAGGAATGTCCCAACTGAGCTCAGTCCAAATTCTGATCCATAGAAAGATGCTTAAATTAAGTGATTATTTTTAAGCTAATACATTTTTGTTGATTTCTTACACAGGAAAGGCTGATATATCTAAGCACGAGAGTCAACATTTTTACCCATTTGAAGAGTGTGAGAGACCCTTTTCAATTACATGCCAAATACACTAAGTAGAAATTTATAACCACATGTAGAAGTTTTGAAAACCACAAAAAAATCAACTGAATAAACTTCAAAGTGGTTGAAGGTATGTGCATAACACAAAAGCAATTTCCTGAAGATTAAAATAACATGTCTTAAGTTTTTTACATCATAACATAATTCTGAAACTTATATGGGAGCACTATACTCTGTTTTATTTATTTTTTGTGGGTTTTGAGCAGAAATGTCATGCCGTCTGATTTTCCCATTTCAAAAAATGTAAAATAGAATTATTATTTTCATGCACAATTTATGATTTTTAAGAACAGATAACTGACATTAGGGAAAAACACTTGTTATCAACCCTTTATATTCACATAATCTTCAGAAAGTGCTGGGATTTAAAATAGATATGGATGTTTAAAATAAGGCATTTTAAGGCAATGTATGTAAGTTGACTTCAGTGTCACAAAAATGATCACAAAATAAACATTTGTTTTTAGTTGTGGCAAGCTGTTAACACTAATCAAAAGCAGAAAGACCTCAGCATAGATGGATCACAAGCATATCTCTAGATGTCAAATTAGGTGATAGACTAGATTTTAGAAATCTCAAGCTCTAAAAACCATCATTGAGGGGAAATTTTCAAACTAGAAGTGTGAAAATTAAAAATAAATAAAAATAAAATAGAAGTGTGTTTAGAGAGCACTGTAGGGAGATTGTCTCAGGTGTGACAGGGTATCAATGTACCCCAATCCACATCTTTAAGACCCCTCCAAAAAGTAACATTTTCTTGGCCCTTGTCTATCATTATCAGTCAGACTCACCTCTCCCTTCAGGAAATTGGTTCAAACCTTCAAATATCACCAAGGCACTGATAATTTCCAGAAAATGTAGAATCACTCAACTTGTGTTCACTGCAGGCAGTAGGATCAATAATTGCTTGGGACATGGAAAGCAAGGGTCTTGCCCTTTCTGGGGCTCTTTTGCCTCTACTCTGAAACATTAGTGAGAGGGTTCAAGCCTTAGGAGTGTTCTTTCATATGAAATGTGTATTCATAAGGTGCATTCCTTCAAACTTTGTAAACCACCTTTACTCCAAAGAAAACGAGACCATCATCTATTACCCAAATTTCTCTCCTAGAAGTCACTGTCCTGGGATACTAGGTCCTGTGTAATCTTCTGTAAACTCAAACCAGGAATGCTAGGCAGGCTGCACAGTACCAGAGGGGAACAGACATTTCACTTGCTGAAGAGACACCAAGAAACCCCACAAATACAACTGCACATAGTAACTCTTGGTCTAAACACACTTCACAATTATTTCTCTGGGAATCCAGGGACATTTCTCTAGTACTGCTAATATGCTCAACAACTTACAGATGGGTAAACTGAATGTTATTTAGGCCAGTAACATTGCCCACACCCATCAGAGTCAGAGCTTTAATATGAACTCAGACTACAGACCTCCCACATGCACGCTCTCTGAAAAAAAAAAAACCTTCCCCTGTTCATTCGTTCAGCTTCAGGAACAAGCTTTGTACAACTAGACAAAAGCACCTTGGTGTCCTGGCAGTGCACCTTCTTCTTATAAAGCAATCACTGAAAGCACAGCTCGAGCGACCCCTTTCACAGACCCAGATCTGCTAGTGTTGGCCACCTGACCTGGCCCCTCAGCTCACAACAGCACATCAGATCTGGCCCAAACGAGGTTTCTACTTCACCAAGTGGTGGGACACACATCACACTCATCCCCTGAGGTCCCCAGAGGCTCCTCTTTCATTCTCACATTTACTTTCTGAGACACAGAAACCAACCCCACAGCCTACAGGACAGTGTCAGAGAGCTGCAGGGTCTGAAGCGTCCCAGGAGAAGATGCAGAGAATGGATGAAGCATCACATGCACAGAAGAAATACGAAAGATCTTTTTCATGGTCCTCTGCTGGTGACGTCACTGAAGGAAGAGACCACATTTCCACAGGCCTCAGCTCCAGTCCCTTATGAACCACAGGAGGAAGCTTTGTTCATTTTCCGGGGAGTGAATCCTGCTGCCTGTAGACAGGACCTGGTGGTCAGTACTGGTCTCTGCTCACATGACAGCTTGTGAAATTCTGCTTCTTTATTAAATCCTGGTTTGACAGCCTGACACATTGTGGCTTGAATGGGGGTAATTTGAATGTGGGCAAAGCAGTTGATGATATTAAACATTAGATTAATTTTTTTAATGTTTGGTTAAAGGTATTGTGGTTGTACAACCCACATGTATTTTTTTTTACAATCTATTCTAAACAAACAAAAAAAATCAAGTCTCTTTTTTCTCTTAATTTGTTAACTATCAAGTAATTAATGTAACTGTCTTTTAATCCACTATAAAAATGTTCCTTCTCACCCACAAAACTAAATTGTGTCTGCAATGGATTATATTACTCAGTTGAAAACTCTGCTCTAGTGGATACTGCATAGTAGAAAAAAATGCCAAGGACACAGGGAAAGTGCACTGCATACTTGTTTACACTCCAGTTTCTAAAAGTTATTTGCCCAGATTACCAAGTCCATACACCTGTCCATCTATCTGTGTATTAAATCTTTACTTATTTTATTATTATTATTTTGGGGTGGAGAGAGGTAAACCTGAGCTTTGTGTTTCCTTCCCTGGTTTAAGGCCTAAACTAGGCAAAGACTGTCACACAAAGGCTTCTCAGAGCTCCTGCAGCTACTGCTCTTCCTCCTCAAACAGGGCCTATCTGAGTTACCCAGGTTGAGCTGGATGTGTGTAAAATGAAGATTAGAATTTAAAAAGTGTGATGTTTCAGGGTGAGTGAGTAGAGGGTGTGAGAGGGCTGACTCTTGCTTGACACTGATCCCAGTTTTCTATTTTTCTAATGTAGTTGGATGTTCTGCCATGTTTTGATTCCTGTGTTCTGTCTGATCCTACAATTGCCCCTCAGTGTTTATCCTACATATCTAGGGAACTCAACCTTGATCTCCACAGAGCCATTTTGACTCAGACTTTATCATCTAAAGCCTCTCTTCCTCAGACCCCTGGATCCTCGGCTCTAACATAAAGATCTCTTGATGTCATATCTGGGCTTTATTAAATACATGATGATTGACAGGTGTTTAAGCGCGGGTGACTCAATGACTGATATCCTCTAACCTATGGATTGTCATTTCCTCTTTGTGGACCTCAGTCTTCTGTCCATAAAAATGGAGACAGTAATACACATTTGGATGGTGAGTCATTATATTTACATATCATTTTTCATCTACAGTTTCTGGCTCATGCTACACTTACCTTTTCCTGCCCCGCCCACTTAACCTGACCCTTTTTCTCCCTGGGACACGAAGTCCCCTAACCCACCTTAGCTGATTGTAGGTGATAAGACCCCCATTTCCAGAGGGGCTCTGCCCCATGCCAGAGAGGAAGGAATGCTGCACAGAGAGGTCAAGAAGAACCTGAACAAACAGGTCTTGTTGGGTTCCCCCCCATCTGTTAGTGTTAGATCATACCCTTTTGGTCTAATCACATTTCTAGATGGCTATCCATGCTTCAATCCTGCCTACATAATGAAGCTTCTATAACAACCTAAGAGCACAGGGTTAGAAGAGCTTCCAGGTACTTAAACACGTGGAGGTTCGTGGAAGGTGGCCACCTGTGGAGGTCAAGGCAGCTCCATGATTCATCACTCATAATTCTTCCAGTGCATCTCATTGTCTCTGTCCTTTGTGATATTCTTTATAATAAACCAGTTAGTGTAAGTATGTGTTTCCCTGAGTTCTTCAAGCCATTCAAGCAAACTAATTGAACCCAAGGAGGGTGTTTTGAAGCCCTAATTTATAACTGTTAAGTCAGAAGTTTCAGAAGCCTGGAATTGAAAGTGGCACCCAAAATGAGGGGATGTCTTGGGGACTGAGTCCTCATCCTGTGGGATCTAATGCTGTCCTCAGATAGTACCAGAATTGAGTTGAAGTAGAGGACACTCAGCTGGTGTCTGCTCCACAATTGCTGGCTTGCTTGCTAGTGGGGAGAAACCCCCACACCTTTGATCACAGATATTGTTCTTCTGTATTGATGATTGTGCGGTGAGAGCAAAGAAAAACATACAGTTTCTGTGTATATTACATTTTTTTCCTATTCAGATGGGCACGTCACCCTGAGCCAATGTCTAATAATGTAAAGGCCAATGGTGCAATCCCTTTCCTCCCTTTGTGAAGGTAACATCCTCAGAGCCAAGGAAAGGAGGCTCAGACATAATGATATCTAGGTGTTAACACTCTAGTCATGTATTGAAGTGCTCACACTTACACATTTTTCTTCAAGTTATTCCTAAGTATTTTGATTTTGATCCTATTGTAACTAGAATTGTGTCGGTCAGTTTTTTCTATTGCTCATTTATTGTGTAAAGAAATACAATTAATTTTTCATATTGTTCTTGTATCCTGTTATTTTTCTAAACTCGCTATTAGTTCTGAGAGTTTTCAGTGAATTCCTTAGGATTTTCTAAATACGAGATCATGTGAATAAAAATAATTAAATATTTTTCTTTCCAAACAATATGTCTTTTATGTATTTCTGCAGTTTTTTTTTTTTTTTTAGCAACAGATAACTGGTTCTTCACCTTCAGTACAGTAATAAACGTGTGCTGTAAATAGATACATTTACCTTGTTCCTAAATTTAGAAAATAAGGATGCAGGCTTTTACCATTAAGGTTAATGTTAGCTGTGAGGATTTTATATGCCTTTTGCCAGTCTGAAAATGTCTCCTTTATCCCTACATTGTTCCATTTCTTCATCAGAAAAGAAAGTTAAATTCTCACAAATTTATTTTCTGCATCTATTTGGATGTGGATTTGTTAATTATCGCTTTATATGGTATATAATATTGAATAATTTTTGGCTATTAATCAAATGTGTTTGTGGAATAAATCCAACTTGGTCATAGAGTATAGTTATTCTTATACGTTGCTGGATTCTGCTTGCTTGTACTTTGTTGAAGATTTCTACATCTACATTCATAAAACATATTGGTGACAATGTTTCTTTTCTTTTGCTGTCTTTTGTGTGGTTTCGTTATCGTGATAATCCTGGCCTCATAAAATGAGTTGGGAAGTGTCTTCACTGTTCCTATATTCTGGAGAGTTTATGAAGAATTGAAACTAAATGTCCAAATGTTTGGTAGATTTCATTAAAGTTTCTGCATATGGGCGTTTCTTGGTGCTCTAAATTCAATGACATAAATAGTTTACTGTAAACTGAGTAAATATTTAAATAAAGGCAGAGATTGTGAGATTTGATTAAACAGAAAAACAGGCAAAAACAGATTCAACAATATGCTAACCACAGAGACACACTTTAAATACAAAGACACTGACTGAAAGTAAAAGGACAGAAAACAAAAAGTACTGTACAAACTCCTTGAAGAAGCTGAAGTTGAGATCTTACTACCAGACAGAACAAACTTCAAATGTATTACCCCAGATAGAGACCTTTCATAAAAATAAATTGATCTTACACTACGATATTATAATGAATATAAATATGTATGTACCTAAAAACAAAGCCTCAAAGGACACTTTTTATTTTGTTTTATTTTATTTATTGAGTCAAAATTGATTATACACATTTTTGGGGTTGCACATTGAGATATGTTGATTAAATCAATTACTAATATATATATTGTTACAAATCATAATTATTCTTTTTGCCCCTTGTCCAATCTCTCCCCTTCCCCCTCTACCTCCCCCTCCCCCCTCTAATTGCCCTAGATTTCCTCTCTCCTTCTGAAAGAATAATGGTTACTCTGTTAATTTGTTGCCTAGATGATCTGTCCAATGCTGAGAGGTGTGATCAGGTCCCCCAATATTATCATAGAGCAGATGCTTCTTCTGTCACTCTGAAATGGGTTTTATGGAAGGAGACATCCTCTTCTTTTCTTTGTCTCTGCTGGTGACTCTTCTTGTGAATGCACTCCAGTGTCTGGCGGACCATCTGCGTGGTGGTTGTGGTGTCTAGCTGCTTTTGTGGCAGCCATATTTATTGTGGTGGCTGTGGTGGACCACCCACATGGAAGTGCTGTTTTTGGTATGCTCCTTGGCACTGGAGGTATGCCTGGTTGTGGGGTGTTTGGTCCCTTTCTCAATGCCTCTGGTCCCTGGGCAGGCTCCGTGGTGCTGGCACCATGTGTCTGGTTGTGGGAGAGGGGTCTGGTTGCCTTCTCCATGTTCCAGTTCCCTGGGCAGGCCCTGAGGTGCTGGTGCAGTGTACTTGGTTGAGGGAGTGTGGTCTGGTCCCCTTCTCCATACCCCAGGTCTCTGGGTGGGCCCCAAGGTGCTGGTGCTATGTTCCTGGTTGTGGGAGGAGGTTCTGACCCCCTTATCCATGCCTCAGGTACCCAGGTGGGCCCCAAGGTGTTGGAATTTTGTGCCTGGTGTGGGAGGAGGATCCAGTCCCAGGCTCTATACCTCAGTCACTGGGCAGGACCTGAGGCAATGGCTTGGTGTGGCTGATTATGGGAAAGAGATCCCCTTCTCCATGCCCCAGGTCCCCAGGCAGGCCCCAAGGCACTGGTGTAGTGTGCCTGGTTGTGGGAGAGAGGTCCAGTCCCCTTATCCATGCCCTGGGTCCCTGGGTGGGCTCCAAGGTGCTGGCATGTTGTGCCTGGCTGTGGGAGAGAGGTCTGGTCCCCAACTCCATATCCTGGGTCCCTGGGTGGGCCCCAAGGTGCTGGTGGTGTGCCTTGGCTGGAACTAATATTTTTGTCCTTTGCTTCTAACATGGGGGAACTTCCTGTGGGAATGAGTCCTTGAGCTGCATGGTTGTTTAAATTGCTACTTTGCTGCTGTTTCCCTAGGTAAGGCTTTTTGTGCTGCTCGAGGTTTACTGGTTGACCTTATAGGTACTTCCTGCTCTCCAGCGACCTGGTGGATCTGTGTTCTGTAGAATCTCTGATCTGGGCCTGAGTTTTTCCTTCAAACTGCACTCCATGAAATTCTGCATTCCTAACTAGTCTCCTCTGAGTGGTCCTGCAC
Organism: Cynocephalus volans; assembly: GCF_027409185.1. Taxonomy (NCBI): domain Eukaryota; kingdom Metazoa; phylum Chordata; class Mammalia; order Dermoptera; family Cynocephalidae; genus Cynocephalus; species Cynocephalus volans. The sequence goes on along the minus strand of NC_084474.1, from coordinate 97,427,960 downwards.
TGATTGGAGGGCAGGTCGTCTGTCCTTGCTGTGTCCCAGTGATCCCCTGGTGGGTCCGGCTCCTCCACCACCCGTGCTCCAAACACTTCCCATGGGATGGGCCCTGCACTGATCCCTGGTGATGACTCACTGGCCTCTGAATGGCTCCCTTTTTTCAGTTGTTCTGGCTCCTCACTCCTGCATCAGTCCACGGGAACCCTATTAGTGGTCTTGCTGTCCTGGGGGCCACCAAGCCCCTCTTCTCCCCTGCTGCCTCCAAGTAACTCCATCTGAAGGGCACAGCTGCAGCTTCTGCTTGCTCCTGCTCCATGAACTCAGCAGCTTGAGCCTTAAAGCAGCCGCAGCCCAAAATGCTCAGAGCAGTTTTTTCTTTCTCTCATCATAGTTTCTCCTGCCTTCATGAACTCCGCAGGTCTCCCCTCCTCTTCCTCTGAGCTCCAGAGGCCCCAGCTTGGCTGATGGTACATTTTTATAGTTGTAAATTTGGTTGATTTGTGGGAGAGTGACACTGCAAACCATCTATTCCACCATCTTGATCAGATCCCCTAAACACTTTTTAAGAAAAGCCACAGAACTGATCGAGAAACACAAAAAAGCTACAACTACAGTTGGACAATTAATAAATACTCCTTTCTTATTAACAGATGGGACCACCAGATGAAACATCAGTAAGAATATAGACATGAATGACACTGCCTTGACCTGACTCATTTATAACTCACTATGTGGACACAGACAGAACATAGGCTAAGTGATAAAACAAGTCTCAAGACAGAAATCTCACAACATGTGTTTTCTGAAATGAAATAAAATTAGGAATAAAAAAAAAGAAATTCAGAAAAGCCTCAAATATTCAAAAATTAAATGATACACTTGTTAACAATTTGTGAATAGAACAAAAAATGTAAAAGGAAATGAGAATATATGTTGATCAAAATGTATTGTAACAATGACATTTGTGACAGAGTAAAGGCAGCCACAAATTCTTTCCCAGTCCTGCCAATGGGGTAAAAACTAATTTCCCTTAAATCTGGGTTGGTCTTAGCCACCTGCGTAGACAACAGAATGTGGCATATTAGAAGCACTAATGTCACTAGGGACCAAACATACTACCTTAATTGGAAACATGGGTTGTCAAAATTTAGATGGAATATTAGTGTCCAAATCAATGAACAACAATCAACTATTTTATGTTATATCAAATTATAATTGTAAATATTAAAGCTTCATTGAAGAAAAAGCATAGGAGAGAAACTGCATTACTTTGGAGTTGGCAATAATTTAATCAATATTACACAAGAAACAAGAACAAAAATAAGTCAAACTATATAAAATTAAAAACTTTTCTCCATCAAATGACATAACTGATGGAGTTAAATGACAACCCAAGTAATGGGGAAAATATTTGTAAAACATACATCAGAAGATATTGATATTCAGAATATATATTTTTAAATACAACTAAAAAACAAAACAAGAAAATTAAAAAATACACATAAGAAGGCATATAAATTGCTGATACACACATTAGAAGATGATCAACAGTCATTACAAAAATGCATATCAAAACCATAATAAACTATTGCTTTACACCCATTACAATGGCTTGTACAAAAGAAAAAAAAAGCAGGAGTTGGGAAGGAAGTGTAGAAATTGCAACATTAATGTATTGCTGGTGGAAATGTAAAATGTGGAAGACGTTATGGAGATTTCTGAACATAGAATTATCATGTGCCCCATCAGTTCCAATCCTAAGTATATCCCCAAAAGAAGTAAAAGCCAAGACTACGCCGGACATTAGCAGCTGCATGTTCACAGCAGCATTATCCACAATGGCCAAAAGGAGGAAGAACCAAGCATCTGCCTGTGTATGAATGGATAGACCACAGGCAGTGTATGTGGATAATAATACTATTGAGCTTTAAAATGTAAGAAAAACACTGGAAAGTACTACCACACAGATAAAGCTTGAAGACATTAAGCTACATGAAATAAGCCAGTCATGAGAAAACAAAGATGTTATGATTGCACTTACATGAGGTTTCTAAAGTAGAAAAATTCATAGACATAGACAGTAGAATCGTGCTTGTCAGGGTTTGGGGTAGAGGAAAATAAAGATTGAGTGTTTGGCAAGGACAAATTTTATTTGAGGAACATGAAAACATTTTGCAGATGTATGGTGGTGATGGTTGCAAATTAATTTGAACATATTTAATTCTATTAATCTGTAATTTAAAAAAAAGAATAAAGTGTCAAATTTTATGTAATGTATATCATAATAAAAAGTGTTTTAAAGATAGAATCATGGAAATAAAATATATAAGAAAAAGGTACAAATTATTAAAAGCTGTTCTCCCTGTTTTTATTCTTTGTGTGACTTTCTCTTGACTGTTGCTCACATGTATTCCACTAACTCCTGCATGTTTCTCCCACTGACTCCTAAGTGAGTTTCCACACCTGCTGGCTAGTAGCACAAAGTACAAGAGAGATGGATCTTCATCACTGAACATATTCTTCAAGTCTTGCCAAAAGTGAGGTTTCCAATGTAAAATAGAAAATTACTATTTTTGAGCAACAACAGTTTCTCCCTCTTTACAGGCACTGCACGTAGGCATTGCAATAAAAATTTAAAAACACAAAAACAAAAGTAGCAGGACATGAGACCTGCTAGATGTCATTGGAACTGAGAGAGAGGGAGGAGTTTGGAAAAAATCCCCTTTTGGCAGTTTGGGTCAAGATTACTTCGTAAAAATATAATGTATGAGTATAGTTCAAAATATTCATAGAAATAAGGAGTAGGGCTGGCTGGTTAGCTCAGTTGGTTACTGTGCAGTGTTATAACACATAGGTCAATGGTGCAGATCCCTGTACTGGCCAGATGACAGAAAAAAAATGAAAAAAAAAGTAGAAATTAAAGGTAATAGCAATCTTTCCATGAAATTTTTTTTTTTTGGTCTCTTTTGTGACCGATACTCAGCCAGTGAGTGCACCGGCCATTCCTATCTAGGATCCGAACCCGCAGCGGGAGCGTCGCCACGCTCCCAGCACAGAACTCTCCGGAGTGCGCCACGGGCTCGGCCCCTTTCCATGAAATTTTTGAAGTGCCTCCATTACAAGAGAAGAATAAAGAATGTGGTTTTTTTTTCGGTTTGTTGAGCTCAAGATGCTTTTTGGATAGCTACAAAGAAGCATTAAACAGCGAGCTGAACCTACAGTCTAATGGCTCAGAAAGAGCTGCAAACTGGACAGACACAGTTCGGAGCATCAAACCTCAGAAAGCTGAATCAGTCAAGGAGACCTGCAGAGTGAGATGAACGGGAGCAGGATGGAACACTTGGATGAGATGTAGTAAGGACAAAAAGATAAGAGAAAGAATTCAGAAGATACAGAGAAGAAACCATCAGTGAGGCCATTATAAACTAAGAGAGAACAATTTCCACGGAAAAATCATGAATAGAAGTTTCAAATACAGCAGAAGATTCAAGTAAGGCACAGCCAAAAAAGGTCTTTGAATTGGATGATAATTTAAGTTATTGGTAAACTTTTGAAGAACTGAACTAAAGCTACATCACGTTGATTAAAATGCAAATGACCAACAAAAATGTTTACCATAAAATATAACTTTGGACTGTCGGTGTTACAACCCACATATACAGAGAAATGTATAATAGAGTTATTAAGGGCCTGCAGTGGATTCTATCCTCTACATATTCCAGGAAACATGCATCAAGTGGGGACTTTCAAAAGCTGCCTGGGACCATGCCACTTAAGCAACTTCAGAAGAACCTTATTAACTAATATGTGATTTAGCACTGGATAACTGTTACCACTGCAGAATGAGGAAGGTTTATTTCCAGGTTGGTAGTGAAACACTGTCTACTACACTGTGCATGTGACCAATAAAGACATTGCTTCAGACTTTATATCTCATGAGAATTTAGCATGTTGTCATCTTAGGGTCAATTAGAATCACGTAACAATGTGTGTTTTTGCCATTGTGTCAGAAAGACCAGAGACCAATTTGTACTCAACTTAGATGGCTCTAAAGTCCCATAACCTGCCTACATCAACATTCCAACTTTCTCTTGTTTATGCGTATTTCATAAAGGTTAAATTTTATTTATTTTTTACTTTTTTGCTTTAATCACAGAATACTCAAAATCTCCTAAAATATAATGTAAAAGAAGCAGAATAATGTCTACATAAGCAACTTACAGGAGATGGATTTATTTTCTTTGCTCTTGGAAACAGGTAGAGGAGTCAGAAATCATAGTTGGAAGAGAAGGTGAATGGAAGCAGTCATGAGAGAAATGAATGTAGGGCTTAGCCCTAGATTCTACAGGCAAAACTCTATACAAAATACCTAGGAAACAAAATAAAACAGTACAAGCCTCCCTGCAGGGCAATAGTCCTTGACACAAGAATGGGCAGGAAAGAACTCCCTGAAGGAGCACCCACACTGAATGTGCTGATCCTTTTTTTCTCTTCATTGGTAGAGATTAAAACCATAATTTATCCTTAGGATAATGAAAACATTTATTTGCTAGCAATTTAGTACAGTGTTACAGAAAAGAAGCAATTTAAACTTTTAAGGATGGTAGTTTAAATAAATTACAGTATACCAAAAGAGAAACATCATGCCCTTATTAAAATTGATGTTACAGAAAAATACTTGAGATCTATTAACTACTTTTCTATTGATAAATACACACCACAGAGAAGTCCGTAATAGTGTTCCCACTAGAACACCTCTTGCCTTTATAGAGTTAAACTTCCTGAAATTTACGCATCTTGCAACTTAACATTTTTGGCCCATGATGGTATACAAGAAATTTCCAGAGTGTATATTTATCATAGTATAATTTTCCACCAGTGATATCTCTCCCTGTATTTATGCCTTCACATAGTTCCCTCCTACAATGACACTGGGCTTTGCCATTTTGCTTAGTTTGGCTAATAGGACATCAGTAAATGAGATACAAACATAGTTTTGAATAATATTTGCCCTACAGAGTTTGCCTTCTTAAATACTGTCATGTTCTGAAGAAGCCCAGGGCTTTCCTGTTGGATAAGTAGGGCCCAGCCAAGAGACAGCATGAACTGCTACACTTTTGAGTGATGTCCTCTTCAAGGAAGCAGCCTCAGACAAGACACCAGACCCCTATAGCCTCATTTGTGATTCCAGTTACCACTAGCATATGTACTGCCCAACTGAGCCCTGCCTGAAATATTTGCTCATAGAATTATAAATGACTGTTTCTTAAACCAGTAAGGTTTTGTTTATTTGCTATACATCAAATTCTAACACCCCCAATCACCGAGAATTTAGTATGTTTTTAGCATATTGCTGACAAGGAAAGAAACCTGATTACACGTCAAATACAATCAACAGAACTCCACAATCACACGTATAAGTTGTTATAAGCACAATAAATGTCAACCAGATGGATGTCAGCCAGGTTGCTGGTAATAAGAGATGCCATGTGAACCATAAAAAGAATCTCTCTTGAGATCATAAGACTGTGTTTGAATTTGCACATCATTAGTCTTTTACTTATAGGTGGGCATGGTTTTCTTTATATTTTAAGAGACTATTAGAAGTAACTGTGTGACTCAATCTAATTCTCCCTTTTTAAGTAGTGGAATTAGGCTTCTATTAACTTCTTAGAAAATTTATAATTTTTAACAATAGACAACTGACATAAACTGATAAAAAGTTACAGTGCCCCATGGACTCACAAAATCCACAGAAAGCATTAGGAATGAAAGGATAGGTACGTACAAGGCAAAGTTTTCTAAAACATCTGTTCTAAATTGAATGCAGCTTATGAAATTGATCTCAAAAACCAATATGAGTTTTCACTTAATTGTGACAAAGCAGATAACACTAGTCAAAAACTCAGAATGTTGATATCTACAAATTATGTGATCCTGGACAACTTACTCTTCTCCTCACATCCAATTTCTATTTTACGTGGCAGAAAGATGCTGGCAAACCCTCCCTGAATAAGGAAGCATTATCATAATAGAGGAAGTATCAAAACATAGTATTTTATATGTGGATACAAATTGTCGTGACAGACTAGGCTTGAGAGAGCTCCAATTCTGGAAATAATGAGGGTAGAATGAAGTAATGGGAGTGTGTCAGGGAGCAATGTAGACAAATCCTATCAATTATAACAGGTTATCTCTCTGCTCCAAAGCACCCTGAAGACCCCTTCAATAACTAATGACTTCCTAGGCTCCTGCCTATCCCTCACCCACCTCACATCTCCCAGCTGAAAGTTGGTCTGAACTTATCAATATCACCCAGTCACTGATAGCTTCTGAAGAAGGTAGTATCACCCAAATCTTGTTCACTCTGGGACTTAGGTTCAATAATTGAATGGGACATGTAAACATAACACCTTCTTTCTGTGACTCTTCTGTTTATGCTCTGAAGGGCTAGTGAGAGGGTTCAGGTAAGAGGGGTGTCCCCTCAGGTACAATTCCTACCTGTGGAGCCTCTTTTCTCACACTGCATGTGATGGAGTTTGGATGTGTTGTCCCCTCCAGAACTCATGTGGAATTTTGATCCCCAATGTGGCAGTGTTGGAAAGTGATTGAGTCATGGGGGCAGATCCCTCATGAATGGATTAATGCTCTCCCTGGGGGAGAGGGGATTAATGAGTGAGTTCTCACTCTACTAGAGCTTATTGTTTATAGGACCTTGGCACCTTCTCTCTCTCACTCTCTTACTTCCTCTCACTATGTGATCTGCTTGTACCCACTGGCTGCCTGCTCTTTTTCTGCCATGAGTAGAAGCAGCCTGAGGCCCATGCCAGATGCAGCTGTCCCAGAATCATAAGCCAAATAAACCTCTTTTCCTTATAAATTACTCAGTCTCAGGTAGTTCTGTTGTAGCAACACAAACCTGACTAATACAGCATTAGAACTACTTTGTGTCCCATCTGCCAAAATTGGAACATCATCTAGTATCCCAATCTCCCTGGCAGAGCTTACTGTCCCTGGAAACTAGGTCTTATTGAAACTTCTGGAAATTCAAACCAGGATTGCTAGGCAGACTACACAAGGTAGGAGAGGACCAGAAACTTCACTTGTTGAGGAAGACAGCACGAAATCCCACAAATACAATGGCCTCACAGTAACAGTCTGTACACACCTCACGATTATTTCTCTTGGAATTTGGAGGCATTTCACTAGTATTAATACATTCATGGTACAAATGGGGAAACTGAATATTATGTGGGTTAGTAACAGGCTCCTTCATGGCAGAGCTGCAAGTTGAATTCACAGCACACCTCCCATGTTCATGCTGTCTGCAGATCCCACCACCACCTCATGCCCACCTGAGTCGCCATCTTGATCTTGACCCCCTTGGGTCAAGTATAAGAGAAAGGAAAAATGTGTATTAAAAAGGAACAATGATCTCAAATCAATAACGTAAATTTCCACAACAAGACAGTGAAAATAGTAGAGAAAACAGAATCTAAGGTAAGTATAAGAAAAGAAAAAACAATTACAAGAAACAGCAAGCAATGAAATAGAAAATAAAAAACAATAAAGAATAACAATAAAATTACAAGGTTAATGAAAAATCAAAAAAATCAACAAATCTTAAACTAGAGCAAGGGGTAAAAAAAGAGAGAAGATTCAAACAACTACAATTAAAAATTAAGGAGAGGAAAAAAATTAAGGAAAGGACAATACTACCAACCTTAGAAAAATAAAGAAAATATTAGAGAATAATAATACGAAGAATTATTTGCCAATATGTTAGATAATTTAGATAAAATGAAGAAATTCCTAGAAAGACAGAACTCCTGAAACAAACTCAAGAAAATAATAAATAATCTGAGTAGACCTATTACAAGTGTTTTAATAGTAAAATAGTATACAGCAGGAAAAGTCTGTGTTCAGAAACTTCAGTTAAATTCTACCAAACATTTGGAGATTTAATATAAAATCTGCATGAACTGTCCAAAAATAGAAGCACAGCAGAGACATGTTTCTGTTCATTACATGAGGCAGCTTTACTACCACACCAGAAGCATCCTGAGAAATCACAAAGAAAACAAAATCAGATCAATTTATTTTGTAAGTCTTGGTTGAAAATCCTTCAAAACAAAACAACCACACAGAATTCAGAGACTTATAAACATAATTACCCCTACGACCACCTTAAATACCCGGAATGTCAGCTGTAGGCAGCGGAAGCCACACCTGCTCTTCCTGACGCGCCCTGACCTCTGACACTCTGACCCTTAACAGCGCACCTGTGTCCCCAGTCCTACGTTCACTGGCGCGCACAGGTCCATCAGCTCCAGAGACTGTGAGACCCGCTAAAGTTCCTCCTTCACCAAGTGCTGAGACCCCCGTCCTGACCCCCAGGGTCCACCCATGACACGGGGGTTCCTCTTTCATCCCAGCACTAACCTTCAGGGGCACAGAATCCAAACCCAAAATCTGGGGAAAAGTGTCTGGAGAGCCAAAGGGTCGGAAAGTAGCCGGGAAAGATGGCGGGAGTGGGTGGAGCGGCACATGCGCAGAGGAACCCCTGGCAGCTCTTCCCATAGTCCTGTGCTGATGACATCACTGGAAAGCAGACTACATTTCCCAGAAGACTCTCTGGGTTCCCTTAGCAACCAAAGAAACACATTCTGCTTATTTGCCCAGCAGGGAATCCCGTTACCAGGAGACCAGGACTTGATGAGCAAAGGGTGGCATCTATCCATGTGACAATGACGTGGAATTCTGGGTCTTTATTAAATCCTGGCTTGTCAACCTGGAACATTGTGGGAATAAAGAGGAAATTCAAATTTGGGTCAACTAGTCAATTATCATAAAAAGTAATTTTTTTTTTTTTTTTAGTTTTGATATATGTATTCCTGTCATAGAATCCACATCTATTTTTTTTACAAATGTTTTCTAAAGTATGGGAAAATCACGTCACTATTTAACTTTAAATTTGTAAACAAACTAATACAACTCTTTCAGCCTACGAAAAGATGTTTGTTCTCATACAATAAACTAATTTGTGAGTCTTCAGTGGATAACATTACACAGTTGGAAAAACTGCTCTTGTGTATATAGTGAAATAAAGCAGCAGATTAATAGGATGGGTGTGTTGGAGTGAGCTGGACTGAAGCCATGCTGGGACCTAAAACTGCATAGGCTTTATAAGAAAAAAAGAGGAAAAAAACACGCAAATTACTTTAATATGGTCTCTGCACACTGTATAAATGTACCCAAATATCACATTTTACTTCACAAATTTGTACAATTATCACTGGACAATTTGTAAAAATTAAGTTAAAAAGAAAAATTGAGGGAGAGAAGTAGATTACAGGTTACTAGAAACTGATGGGGAAATAATAATGGGGAGTTATTAATTAATTGGTGCAGAGATAATGCTTAGGATGTCAAGAAAAGCTTTGGATGGATTGAAGTGATGATAGATTGAAGTGATGTTCACACAGCATCATCAATGTATTTAATTTTATGCAACTGTATGTTTAAAAACGCTTAAGATGACAAACCTTTGTTATATATATTTTACCATAATAAAAAGTATTAATAATAAAAGCACTAAACACTTATTGGTACGATATCTGGGGATCCTTTAAATACAGGATGATTAACAGGGGTTGGCGGGGGCAACCAATATTGTTTATTTTCCATCCTCTAAAATACAGATTCTCATTCCTTTTTTTAGTGGGCCTCAGTTTTCTGTCCACAAAAATGGATACAGTGTAGGGAAAATAGAATAATTTAATCAGGCTCCCTCAACATTTCTTGTAAGCAAGTTGTGTGGGTGGAGTTAGTGTGCATGTGCACCAATGTATCTTTTTAGTTAATGGCCATTGTGTGTTCTGCAGTTTGTGAAGCAGTGTTGGCAGCAGAGAGCTCCTGTCTAACAACAGAGCATGTTTTCTCTGCTGGCAGCTGCTCAGTTTCAGTTTTTCTTTGGAATTTGCCAGTAGAGTTTCTGAGTTTCTCCTTTGTACTGCTTAGCTACTAGTGTTGTGTGTGCTGAATAAAGACTATTCCAACTTCAACAAAGGCTCCAAGCACCATTTTGCCCAGTTACCTCGTTCATAGACCTGCATGTGAAGGGTTTGTGAATGGGCTTGAGGGGTCTGTGAGCTCCAGACCCAGCTCTTGCTCTACATACAGTAGTACACATTTGGATGGCAAAACTCACCCTGAGCCCATTTTAGTAATATAAAGTCCATGAATGAAATCCCTTTTTTCTCTCTATTAAGGTAACAGTCCTCAGAGTCAAGCACAGGAGGCTCAGGAATGATACCTAAGTCTTTCCACACTGGTCATGTGTTGTAGGTTTCACTGTTCAAGTTTACACTTTTTTTGTCCGAGTTACCTGTGTTTGCTTTTGATATTATTGTATGTAGAATTGTTTTCTTTTTAATTCTATTTTGGGACTGTTTATTTCTTATATACAGAAATTTGATTAATTTTTGTACGTTGATCTCCTATTACTTTCATGAATTTATTAGTTTTAATAGTTGTTGGTGAATTCCTTATGATTTTCTAGATACAAGATCATATCATCTGTGAATAAAGATGATTGTACTTCCTTTCCATTGTAGATGATTTTTATTTATTTCTATTGCCAAATTGTCCTGGCCAGCACATCCAGTACAGCAATAAGATGTTTTGAGAGTAGATGTATTGATATTGTTCCTGATCTCAGAAAATAAGTATACTGGCTTTCACTATGAAGAATGATGTTAGCTGTGGGTTTTTTGAGTGTTTGTCTTTTAATGCGCTTTCTCTGTTGTTGATGTTTCCTTCTATTCCTATGTTAAATGTTCTCATTATAAAAGGATGTTAAATTTTGTCAAGTTCATTTTCTGCATGTATTGAGATGGTCGTGTGGTTTTGATTTTTATTGTATTGGTACGGTATACTATGTTAAATGATTTTTAGCTGTTAACCAACCTTCTACTCCTGAGAATTTAAGGTCATTGAGGATAATTATGTGTATATGTTGCTGAATTCTATTTGGTTGTATTGTTTTTGAAGGATTTTCTACCTATACTTACAAGATGAACTGGTCTGAATTTGTTTTTCTTTGTGATATCTCAGTGTACTTTTGGTATCATAGTAAAACTGCCTCATATAATGAATATAAAAGTGTCTCTACTGTGTTTCTATTTTTTGAGCAGTTTGAGCATTTACATTAAATCTTCTCCCAATGTTTGGTAGAACTAAATAGTGAAGTTTCTGAATATGAACTTTTTATTGCGTATAGTAGTTTATTATTATTATTATTATTATTATTATTATTATTATTATTATTATTATTATTATTATTATTTCCCTTTTTTGTGTGTGTGTGACCGGTAAGGGGATCGCAATCCTTGGCTTGGTATCGTCCACACCGCGCTCAGCCAGTGAGCGCACCGGCCATCCCTATACAGGATCCAAACCTGTGGCGGGAGCGCCACTGCGCTGCCAGTGCCGCACTCTCCTGAGTGAGCCACGGGGCAGGCCCAGTAGTTTATTATTATTAAAAAACTTGTAATAGGTCTACTCAGATTATTTATTATTTTCTTGAGAATGTTTCTGTAGTTTCTTTCTAGAAATTTCTCTATTTTGTCCAAATTATCTAACATATTGGCATACAATCCTTCATATTATTTTTCTCTAATATTTTCTTTATTTTTGCAAGGTTGGTAATAACGAACTTTTTCACTTTTGATTTTAGGTATTTTGAGCCTTCTTTCTGTCTCACCATTTTTTGGGGGGGGGCCTCGGATTGACTAAAAATTTGTAAATTTTAAAAATCTTTTATTACTTTCTTTTCATGTTATTGTTATTCTTTCCTGTTTTTATTTCCTATTCCATTGCTTACTTTAAGTTTATTTTTTTTCTTAGGCTTACTTTAAAATCTGTTTACCTTTCTATTTTGATTATCTTTTTGTGAAAGTTTAGGTTGTTGATTTTAGATCATTGTTCATTTTTAATATACATATTCACATGTATAAATTTACTTCTAATCACTGCTTTAGTAGCCTTCAAATATTTTATTCTTTTTTTACTGATAGGCACTTTCATCATAATAAAATGTTCCTCATTTTCTCTAATGAAGTTTTATGTTTAAAATCTATTTTGCTTTCTTTACCAACAGATCTGATCACTGTTTATAGATACCAGTTATTGTTGGCTACAACTGCTTGATACAAATAGAAGAATTAAGCTGCAAGGGACTCTAATTTTTATTGCTTCTATAAGAAATCATTACAAATGTAATGGCTTAAAACAGCAGAAATTTATCCTTTCACAATTCTGAAAGACGGAAGCCCAAAATCAGTGTCGTTGGACTACTATCAAAGTGCTGTCACAGCCACACTCCCTCCAGAGGTCATAGGTGAGAAAAATTCCTTGCATTTCCTATCTTCTGATAGCTGCTGGTATTCCTTGGCTTGTGGTTGCAAAAACTTCTCTATGTGTTGATGCAGCCCCTAACTGTTAATGCTCTTACAAGCCCCTTCACATAGAAAACGATGGGAGCCCAAGCAAAAGCCAACTTCAAACTCACAAGGTCTTGTCCTCATAGCACAGGTCAAGATAGATATTCCAGAAATCTTGACAGAACTTGAGGGAAGCAAGTGACATACACAGGAGAATGAGGGATAGGAGAAGGCCCCTGTGCCTGCAGACTAAAGCTAGCGGTGGAGGAGCCCTGAGGGAAACAGTGATGGAGAGATGACAACAGTTTGCAACACCTCCAAAATTTTTAATGGCGGGCATTTGGAGACCACTGAACCCAGACAGACCTAGGTGAAGAGAGGGCTGCATCTGGATGGAGAGCAGGAGACAGAGCCCAGCCCACATGGAGCACCTCGTCTATCATTTTGGCCAGGCACACAAAACATTGCCAAGCCCCACAGAGAGTACAGTCCCCTGTACTGTCCCGATTATTGCTCTCTTCATCTTTTGCAAGCATCATGGTCTTCCCCCTGCAACACCCACTTCCACCCCACAATGCACATGCGGTGCTGCATTTATCCAAACACTCTGGAGGATATGCACATGTGAAGATATCTCTTTCTCTTTCTCTCTGCATTGCTCTTTCCTCTCCAGAACTCTGCCTGCAAATTTCTGTGGCCTCACCTCTCTGAACCAACACTTCTGTTATTTCAACTCAGCACATCTCCGTGCTCCCTTCTGTGTGGTGTGGAGAACTGAAGCAGATTGTGAGACCCACCAGATTTGACTGTATTGTTCTCCATTTTAAAATAATCATCTTATCTCAGTGGTTGCCAAGAATAGAACATATTTCTCACTCACATTTTTGTGCAGGTCAACAAAGGGTGCAGACAGCTGCTCAGAGTGACCCAGGGACAGAGGCTGTTTCTGGTTCTGAACTTTTCATCATCCAGAGCACGTTTCAGGTTGGACATTGGTTCTTCTGTGCTTTATTGTTGGTGATTTATTGGCAATAACTAGTCTTCTGACCCTGCCTAACTGTAAGGGACCTTAGAAATATGGAGATGGGATGGAACATTTATCACCATAGCTTCAACACACTTAGCATGGTCTCAGTCCATGACAGGAGATGTCTGCTATCCCAAATCAAGTCAGAAGTAAATTTCTCAGCTCCTGAATAGGTGGGAAAGGAAGCCACCAAGAAATATAAGGCTGGACATTAGTCGCATTGGTAAGGACAGATTTTCATCAGTCATAAGCTATTGTACAAGGAAAAATAGTAAAGTAAACTCAACTTCTATTTGTACGAAGCTGACTGGGCATTTGAAAGAGAATATGAGAAATGACAGGGAAGCCAGAGGCTCAGTGGCCTCTGGACTGTGAAAAACTGCAAAAGCAGAAAAAGCGTGAACAAGCTGGAATTCAACGCCAGTCAGTTTCATGCTGTAATTCCCACTGGTTTACTGAGAAATACAAATGTAACTTGAGGCTATGTGTAGTTTGTCCACACATGGGCACAAGGTATAAAACTGACACTTTTGACAGGAATATGTGAAAAATTCTTAAGGTGCAGAAAGTCGATAAACCTGGTCTTCAAGTCTGTGCACTTGAGATAGGTTTCAAGTTCCCCAATATGCATAAACCCAGTGAAGGCCAATAAAGGGAGTCAAGGTGTGCACCTCCTGGGCCCAAATACATTGAATTAAGTACAGAGATTTCTCCTCTGGACAGGCTCCCACACCAGGTAGGGCAGTGACATGATGTGGTTAATGAGGCCCACCTAGGCTTCCAGACTGCAGAACATGGTTTCCATGGAAGAATAGAATACAGCATGGTGGATCAATTCTACAGCCTGTCTGAGACCTTGAGCAACAAACCTAATTAATACTTGTCCTCTCATTTTTCTTTGTAGGAGGTGGTGTTAATCACACCTGTGCTAGACATAAAATTTTGATACAACAATTACCAAAGTGAGGAGACAACCATAGACTCAGAGTAAATATCCACAAACTATATGTCTGATAAATGGTTAATATCCAAAACATATAAAAGACTCAGAAATACCTGATAACAACAATAACAACAAAAAAAAAACCCAAATAACTCTGTTCCAAAAATGAGCAAAGAACCTGAATAGACATTTCTCAAAAGAAGAATGAAATGGCCAATAGAAGTATGAAAAAAATCTTCAACTTCATTTATCCTGAGAAATGCAATTTAAAAACCACAATGAAAAACTTCACACCTGTTAGAATGGCTGTTCTCAGAAAGATGAAAGATAACTCTTTATGAGCATGTGAAGAAAACAGAACGCTCATACACTGTAGGTAGGAGTGTAAGTTAGAACACCATTATGGAAAGTAGCATAAATTTTTCTCAAAGAGCTAAAAATTTACCATAGATCTAAAAACTCCACTTCTGAGTATATATGCAAATGAACTGAAATCTATTTGTCAGAGATGTCACCATTCCAATGTTCATTGCACCATTATTCACAATTGGCAACACATCAAAACTAGAAATGTTCAATATCAAAACTTACAGAAATGAGTAGATAAAATAAATATCATGCATATGAAAAATGTAATTCTATTCAGCTTTAGGAAAAAAAATTGTCAATCGTGACAAGATGGCTGAATCTAGAGGATATCATGTTAAGTAAAATAAACCAGGCACAAAAAAACAAATACCACATAATTTTAGCTATATGTAGTCTATGAAAAAGTCAAACTAAGAGAAACAGAAAATAGAATGGAGGTTACCAGAAGCTGAGGGTTAGGATGGGGGTCAAAGGTAAATGTGGACATGTTGTTTAAATGGTACAAAGTTTTAATTTGGCAGGAGGAATAAGTTCTGGTGATGTACTACACAGCATGGTGAATATAGCTAAGAGTAATGCATTGTACATTTCAAAGTTGCTAACAGTGGATTTTAAATATTCTCACCATGAAATAATAAGTATGTGATGTAACAAATGTTAATCAGTCTGATTTTATCATTTCACAATGTACACGTGTTGAAAAATCACTTTGTAACTCATGGACATATAAAGTTATAATCTGTCAATTAAAATAAAATAAAATAATTTAAAAGGCAGGAATTGCTCAAATGAATTTTTTAAAAATACCAACTAGAAAAAACCAAATATTGTGCACAGGAAAAACACTTTAAATTCAAAGATATAAATAGGTTGAAAGTTAATGGATGGCAAAAGATATGCAATGTAAACAGAACCCAAAGACAACTACACTGGCTGGCCATGCTAATATTAGACAAAATAAATACTAAAACAGAAACGTTAGTGGGATTAAAGAGGGACACTTTATAATGACAAACGTGTTCGTCATGAGAACATCATGACAGTTATAGATACACATATGTCAAATACAGGAACCCAACATTAAATGAAAATAATTAGGGAAGAAGTTAAGAAAAAAAAGAAGTTAAGACTATTCCATATAAATATTGGGAGATGGCCAGGGCAACTTTCACTAATGGACAGAAGAACTAGGCAAAGCACTGACAATGGTAGAGGAGTCCTGGACAACATTATAAAGCAACTTGACTTTACAGATATATATATACGTACAACACACCACCCAACAACAGAATGCATTCTGTTCAAGTGCACATGGAAGGATCCCAGAAAACACCATTTGCTAGGCCATAAAATATCCTCAATAGATGCGAGGATTGAAATCACAGAAAGTATGTTTTCTGACTACAATAGATCTAAATTGAAAATGATAAACTGAAGGATATTTCAGTAGGTCACAATTATGTGGAAATTAAACAACAAACTCTAAACAGCCAGTAAGTCATAAGGTCACACACAAAAAATTAGAAACATTTTGAGACTGAAAACAAAACCATGACATACCAAAACTCATAAATGGGTTAGAATAAAATTTATAGCTGTAAATATCTACACTTTGAAAAGATCCAAAATCAAAAAGCTAAACTTCCAACTAAAAAAACAAGAGAAAGATAGAAAATTTAAACCCCTAAAGAACAGAAAAAAGAAAATAATACAGAGTGGATGGATAATGATAAAGAAACACTGGTGCTGTAGTTTTTGCCCACTGGTACTAGATTTGGGGACAGAACAGTGACAAGTGGAAGTCACCTGTGTCCAACAGGGCCCTGCAACACCTGCATTCAGCCACACCTCAGGTTCTATGCTGGATCCCATTTTGCCTTACTTTTACCCATCCTTGGGGCTTGTGTTTCCTCCCCTCACTAGGGTTCTGAGGACAGAGAAGGGGCCACTGCTGACTCCAGGAGGCTCCTTAAGTGAAAACAGGCTCTGGGGCTATTGCTAGGTCTGCAGACCGATGTATAAAAAGAACCACGCACAAGGCAATACACAAGTGCAACTGGGATTTATTCTGTTGCCCCTCTTAGTGGCAAGGTACAAACATAGCACTCCATCACTGCAGATGTAAACACAAGATATTCCTGAAGTACAGAGCACATGGTACACACAATCATATCTATTATATGGTCCATTTAAAAAAATGAGGAATAGGAATAAATGATACATCTCCCTTCCAGACACTACTTCTCACGAAATAGAATACAATAAATACTACTGTTTATAGCAGTTTAAATGATTGCAGATTTAATCTCTAAACAGTTATGTGCCTGATCTGTGTATTCTCATGGAAGTATTTCTATTCCGCCTACTCAATGGCTGTGTTAGCTTCAAACATTAGAAAAAATTACATTTACTTAAGAGTTTTGTACATGCAAATTTACCTACAATAGGAGAGTAGGAATAAAGTAAGAAGCACAGTACTTTAGACAATAAATTTAACAAAATACAAAGAAGTGGCATTTAATGTAAAAAATTCTGAGGTAAGTCTTCCAGTCAAGATGGCAAAATAGATGGTCCCCAGCATCACTCTGTTGGGCAAATCAACCAGTTTACAACCATTAAAAAGCAATGACAGCCAAGCTGGGGCTGCTAGAGCTCAGGTGAAGAGGAGAGACCTATGGAATTCATGAAGGCAGGAGAAGCCAGGACGACAGAAAGAAAGGATCACTCCTACTATTTTGAACTCCAGCCACTTTAAGGCTGGAGCAGGTGAACACACGGAGCAAGAGATGTGAAAAGCCACAGCTGTGCCCTTTGTATGAAGTTGCTTGAAAGTGGAAGGGGAGAAGAGGGACTTAGTGGCCCCCAGGCCAGCAAGACCAGACAGGGTTTCCGTGGACCCATATAGGAGTGAGGGGCCATGGACAACAGAATAAAGTAACCACTCAGAGGCCCATGAGTCATGACAAGGGACTGGTGCATGGCCTGTCCTATGGGAAGTGTTTGGAGTGTGGGCAGTTGAGCAGATGGGCCCACCAGGGGAACATTGGTGCACAGCATAGACAGATCTGCTCTCCAATCAGCAGAGGATCACTCATTGTAGACAGGTAAGGAATATAGAATTGCTGGGGTTGCAGTTTGCTGAAAAGACTCAGGCCCAGACCAGAGTTTCCACACAACCCAGGTGTACCAGACTTCACGAGACCAGGAAGTACATACAAGGTCATCCATTAAAACATGATCTGTACAGAAAGCCTTCCCCAGGGAATCAGTAGTAAAGCAGCAACTTAGTTAAGCCACAGGGCTCAAGTGGTGGTCCTCACAGAAACTTCCTCCATTTTAGAAGCAAAGGACAAAAAATTTCCATGCAGAGTTTAAGTGGTGGGAACAGCAAATAATCCAACACAGAAGTGAAAGAAAAAACAAAATATCCACAGATCAAAGTTTGATCTTAACTAGTAAGGGTCTAACAACACCAAAGAACACCTATAAAATCTAAGACTGGAGGCCCCTGGGCTCCCAAGCCAGGGAGGTGGGAGGGCTGAGGGCCTCAGCCATGCCCACCCAACATCCACAACCAGCTCAGCAGTGACCACTGAGGCTCCACAGGAAGCATCCTGGGCCCCTGAGCCAGGGCACTGAGGGGCCAAGGGCCTCAGCCACACACCCCTAAATCTGCATCCAACAAGCCACTGCAGGAAGCACCCCTAGGATCCTGATATGGGGCTGTGGGGGATCAAGGGTCTCAGCCACCACCACCCAAACATCCATAATGAGCCCAGTGATAACCACCAAGCTGCTGCAGGAAGCACCCTGGGCTCCCAAGCCAGGGCTGTGGAGAAGGCAAGGGCTTCAGCCCTGCTCCCTCTGAATCCATGAGCCCAGTGATGACCACCAAGGAACTGCTGGTAGTGTCCTGGGATCCCAAGCTCGGATGATGGAGGGCCAAGGGCCTTGGCCACACCCACTAACACCTGCAACCAGCCCAGTGATGACCATCATGCCAGCACAGAAAGTGCCCTGGTCTCCCAAGCTGGAGCAATGGGGAGACAACGGCCTCAGCCATGTTCTGTGGACATCAAAACCAGCCCAGTGACAACCAGTGAGGTGCTGTAGGAAGCACCCCAGGTTCCTGAGCTGGGGCATTTGGGGGCTGAGGGCTTGAGTCACACCCCCTAACATCTGCAACCAGCCCAGTGACAACCCAGCCACTGCTAGAAGCCCCCTAGCCTCCCCTGAAGGAATGAGGGAGGCCATGGGTTTCAATCATGTTCCACCTCATTCCTCCTCTACCCACCTTACTTCACCTCCCCTTTTCCTTGCCAACTGCTCCACAACATCTTAGAATGAGGCATGGAGCCAGGGGAAGCTGAACACAGCCAAAACTAGGCAAGCAGCTGCTCTGCCAGGGTCTGGAGGTCTGGAGCTGGGGGAAAACGAACCCAGCTGGAACTAGGAAAACCACCTGCACCAACTTGGGCCACACCTGGGTACTAAGGCATGGAGTCAGGGGAGGCTGAACCCAGACACAACCACGCCAAAAACACCAATTTCATGCAGGTAGCCCACACGGCCACCACAATTGCCTTGGTTACTGCAAAAGCTAGGCTTTACAGCAAGTCTTGGCCACTCTACAGATGGTATGCCAGATTCTAAACTGCATTGACACAAGGAGAGGAACCAGTGGTCACACACACACACACACACACCCACACTCTCTCCACAAAGCACACTTCAGAGTAAAAGAAGCATCTGACTTATGATAATGGGAGAGGACTCGATCACATCTGTCTCAGTACTGGACAGATCATTTAGGCAACAAACCAACAGAGGACCAGTTGATCAGATGGAGAGAAAAAATCTGTGGTGATTAGAAGGGAGAGGGGAAGAGGAAGGATAGAGATTGGCTAAGGGACATAAAGAATAAGTATGATTTGTAACAATGAATAGGATAATAAATTCTGATGTAAGTCACACTATTATCCTATGCGTAAGTTTCTCCTATCTGTAGTTGGGCTGGCTTCTTTCCTCAAGATAAATTTTAAACAAATACTTATAAGCATAAGTTCAGCATACTTGGGGCTGTGTTTTGTGCAGTGTAGCAGCATCTCTGGCTTCTTTCCACTAGACCTTTTAACTTCCAGTTATGACAACAAAAATGGCAGGAAATATCACAACTCGTATCTAACTGTTGTTAGATAGTCAAAATCAAAACTTTTTTTTTTGCTCATCCTTTTTGTGACTGGTAAGGGGATCGCAACCCTTGGCTTGGTGTTGCCCGCACCGCGCTCAGCCAGTGAGTGCACCGGCCATCCCTATATAGGATCCGAACCCATGGCGGCTCGGAGCACCGCACTCTCCCAAGTGTGCCACGGGGCCAGCCCATGGTCAAAACTTTTAAAATAGTTTTGATTCTACACTTATCAATACTATTTGAAAATTTGTATTCACATTACATAAAGTTTTCATTTCAAATTATCTGATATATAAAGATGAAAGTTATGTTGAAAGATTTGACACATTAGATATTGGTGAAGATAAACTTATTGTCACTGTTCAATGAGGAGTCCCTGTCTGGTAAGATGTTCCATATTTATTGCACTGTTTCCCCCTGTAATTGAATTTTCCCATAAGCAGACTTGGGTGTAAAAGGTGACAATATAGGTTTCTCTTCTGTGTGAACATTCTCATTTCAAGAACTGGTAGCGTCTCTTGGGAAGCTCATAAAATCAGTTAGCACCATGGGCTACTTGTGTTGTAACACAGAGATCACACATGAAATGGCAAACCATAGTAAGCATTTCTTACATAAAGTATGAATAGAGGATTTGGGGATAGAGCTGGAAAGAACTATGGTTTCAATTCAGTCTGTCTTCAATTATGGTGAATTTCTCCCACCTATGGCCCCTGACTCTACCCTAGGAGTCATCTTTCCTTCAGTCCCACAGAATGAGAAATCAGGGACAAACGCATGAACATTTTTTTATTGCCTGGCCTGGAAGTAATGTTTATCACCTATATCCATACTTCCCTGAACAGAGCTAAATTACATGGTTCAACATAGAATTAAAAGCTGAGATTGCAGGTAAGTGTACAAGAGAAAAAAAGGTGTTTTTAGAAAATACATACCCAGTTTAATCCATGCAGAATTTCCCCATGTAAATTATCTCACACCTGCTACAGTGTGAATTCTTTTTACTTTTTTTTTTTTTCCCCAGTGGCTGGCCAGTACAGGTGTTATCAGCAACATGCTCTAAACAATATGCTAACTATAGCCAGCCCTGTAACTGCTGAAAAAAGATATTTTCACAATTATTCACCCTCTTCTATATCTTGAGGGTTGCACATCTGCTGATTCTACTACTTATAAAAACCAAAAGAAAAAAATAAAACTATTATACAAGTAAAAAACAATACAGTATAACAATGATTTACAAGGAGTTCCTTCTGTATTCAGTAATATAAATATTGTACTCCAGATGTAAAGGACACAGAAAAAACTTCATAGGTAATATTGAAACAGTACACCATTTATAAAAGGGGCTTCATCATTTGCAAGTTTTCATCAACAAGGGTTCCTGGAACCAACCTCCAATACCAAGGGGCAGCTGTGCACTTATAGGGCCTCTTCTCGATGTGAGTTCTCTGATGAAAGGTGATGTGATTTATGGCAAAACCTTCTCCCACAGTCATTATGTTAATTGGGATTTTCGCATGTTTGAATTTGTTCATGTCTATTATAGTGAGTTCCAGTAAACTGTTTTACCACATTCCTCACATTCACATGGTTTCTCACTTATGCCAATTCTTTGATGGCTGCTGAGGTGTAACTTTTGGTTAAAAGCTTTTCTACATCTTTTGCATTCATATGGTTTCTCACCTTTGTGAGTTCTCTCATGCCTTCTGAGGTCTACCTTTTGATTAAAAGCTTTTCCACATTCTTCACATTAACATGGTTTCTCAACTGTATGAGCTCTCTGATGAATGTTGAAGTATGACTTTTGCCTAAAAGCTTTTCCACATTCTTTACATTCATAAGGTTTCTCAACTGTATGAGTTATCTCATGCTTGCAGAGGTTTCCCATGTGGTTAAAAGCTTTGCCACATTCTTTACGTTCATACAGTTTTGCACCTGTGTGACTTTTCTGATGCCTGCTGAGGTTTGAGTTTCGGTTAAAAGTTTTTCCACATTCTCTACATTCATATGGTTTCTCACCTGTGTGATTTCTCTGATGAATGCTGAGGTCTACTTTCTGGTTAAAACCTTTGCCACAGTCTTTATATTCGTATACTTTCTCACCTGTGTGACTTTTCTGATGACTGGTGAGGTTTGACTTTCGGTTAAAAGCTTTTCCACATTCTTTGCATGCATATGGTTTCTCACCTGTGTGACTTTTCTGATGACTGCTGAGGTATGACTTTTCCCTAAAAGCTTTTCCACATTCTTTACATTCATATGGTTTCTCACTTGTATGTGTTCTCTCATGCCTCCTGAGGTCTCCCTTGTAGTTAAAAGCTTTCCCACAGTCTTCACACTCATATGGTTTCTCACCTGTGTGAATTCTCTGATGAATGCTGAGGTATGACTTTTGCCTAAAAGCTTTTCCACATTCTTTACATTCATATTGTTTCTCACCTGTGTGACTTCTCTGATGTATGCTGAAATAAGACTTTTGGCTAAAAGCTTTTCCACATTCTTTGCATTCATATGGTTTCTCACCTGTATGTGTTCTCTCATGCCTGCTGAGGTCTCCATTGTGGTTAAAAGCTTTTCCACAGTCTTTACATTCATATGGTTTGTCACCTGTGTGACTTCTCTGATGAATGCTCAAGTACGACTTTTGGCTAAAAGCTTTTCCACAGTCTTTACACTCATATGGTTTGTCACCTGTGTGAGTTCTCTGGTGAATGCTGAAGTGTGACTTTTGACTAAAAGCTTTTCCACATTCTTTGCATTCATATGGTTTCTCACCTGTATGTGTTCTCTCATGCCTGCTGAGGTCTCCTTTGTGGCTAAAAGCTTTTCCGCAGTCTTTACATTCATATATTTTTTTACCTGTGTGAGTTCTCTGGTGAATGCTGAAGTGTGACTTTCGGCTGAAAGCTTTTCCACATTCTTTACATTCATATGGTTTCTCACCTGTATGTGTTCTCTCATGCCTGCTGAAGTCCTCTGTGTGGTTAAAAGCTTTTCCACATTGTTTGCATTCATATGGTTTCTCACCCAGGTGAGTTCTCTGATGAATGCTGAAGTTTGGCTTTTGGCTAAAAGCTTTTCCACAGTCTTTACATTTATATGGTTTCTCACCTGTGTGAGTTCTCTGATGAATGCGAAAGTATGACTTGCGGCTAAAAGCTTTTCCACATTCTTTGCATTCATATGGTTTCTCGCCTGTGTGAGTTCTCTGATGAATGCTGAGGTTTGACTTTTGGCTAAAAGCTTTTCCACAGTCTTTACATTCATATGGTTTCTCACCTGTGTGAGTTCTCTGATGAATGCTGAGGCATGACTTTTGCCTAAAAGCTTTTCCACATTCTTTACATTCATATGGTTTCTCATCTGTATGTGTTCTCTCATGCCTGCTGAACTCTCCCATGTGATTAAAAGCTTTTCCACATTCTTTGCATTCATATGGTTTCTCACCTGTGTGAGTTCTCTGTTGAATGCTGATATTTGACTTTTGCCTAAAAGCTTTTCCACAGTCTTCATATTCATATGGTTTCTCACCTGTGTGAGTTCCCTCACGCCTGCAGAGGTCTGACATTTCTCTAAAAGCTTTTCCACATTCTTGATGTTCATAAGGGTTCTCACCTGTGTGAGGTCTCTGATGTGTGATGTGTGACTTATGGTTAAAAGATTCTCCACATTCTCTACATTCATATGGTTTCTCATGTGTGTGAATTGTCTGATATAGAGTGAGGGCCGACTCATGGTAGAAAAATTTTGTACAGTCATTACATCTATCTGGTATTTTACTTGCATGAATTCTCTCAGGATGGCTGAGGAGTGAATTCTCACAGAAGCTCTTTCCACAGTTAACACTTCCATAGTACATTTCTCCTGTGTGAGTTCTCTGATTAATTGTAAGGTCTGACTTCTGACAAAAAGTCTCATGTTCATTACAACCATAAAGCTTTTCTTGTGTAGGTGGTCTCTGATGTGAGGTAAGGTATAATTTATTAAGAAAAGATTTCTCACATTCAGCATATTTATGGTGTTTCTCTCCTGTGTGCATAAACTGATGTTTAGTGAGTTCAGATGTTTTATAGAACATTTTCCCACATATAGCATGTTGAACAGTTTTCCTTGCTACCTGATTTATTTTTTGGGCAATGACAGCTGTCTTACTACAGCCTTTCCCATATTCATTATACTTATAGGTGGTCTCATCCATATGAATCTTTTTATGTGTAAATACTATTGCCTCTGTGTTGGAGGATTTCCCTTTTCTACTGTACTCTAAAGGCTGCTTCCCTGTTTGAATACTGGGATACCGACAAAGATGCTCATGATGTCTGGGCAATTCTCCAATTATATGATGGTCATCAGGTTTCTCTGCAGCAGGCATCTCTGGATCTCTAGGAAGAAGTGCATTCTGACATATGTAAAACTCTTCATGTCCCTTTCCACAATAGTCCCCATTATTTATAATGAGATTTAAAACATGATATGAATTCAAATAAAATGATTTTCCTAACACAACTCTCTCCTCAACTGATGTGTTGCTGTTGGTGATTACAATTTGCTGCCACCATCTACCATGAGTTTCTTGGTTCCTCTCCATGAGGTCATCATCTATCTGGACATCTGAAATGAGAAAAAAATAACTAATAATGAACCACACATAAGTACATCTCTTTGCTCAAGTAAAGGTACAGAAGTGCCTTCCAATCCTAGCAACAAAAGATTTTATAAAAAAATCAATAATGGATGTTGGTTTTATGAGCTTATGGAATTTTTTCTTACTGGCAATATAATATTGTACTAATATATTTTCTAATGTTATATTTATCTTTCCTTCTGTGTTCATTTTTAAATTTTAATTTATTAGTAAACTTATGTTAAGAATTTTTATTTTCTGCCTACTTGTAGTTTTCAACTAAGCACCTTTCATTTCTTTACACCATTTTCTGTTTCATTTTTACAACAATGTGTCTCTCCTGCTGCTGTTTTCTCATTATTTAACTATGAAGATGCCTAGGTTTTCTTTTGTCAGCTACTTTCAGGTACAGAAGTGAGCCAATTTTTAATCACATGCAGGAACATGGCTGAGGATAAGGATTTTGCATTTATGTTGATATGCTTTACACTCCTCCCTTAGAAAATAGCTATAGGAATGTGGACATTTCTCAAAGAATAAAATATCATTTTCTCCACTCTAGATAAAGATCGCTTCCTCCAGGTTTTTCATTTAAACTGACTTCCTCTGCCTCTCATAAACTATTACAATAAAGGCAACATCAGTTCTCCACCCTAGACACCCACTTCTGTTCCAAAATATTTGGTTCTGCAGCCAAGGCTGTTCTCACTATCTTTGAAATATGTTTTTAACTCTTCAAATTGACTTGTATTCTAGTACCAATTTCTGGTACATAGAACACCAATTGATAATTCATTTCTTGTAAAAGCTTTTGTTTTGTGCAGTGAAATTTTAGTGGTCTTCTATTCTCATAAAGAGTCTACTGCACATTTCTCATTTTAGCTTGTTTTCTGAATCATTTCCACAGATAAAACAGAAAAATGCTAACTTTGAACTCCATTCCCAACCAACAAGCTTATACCCTTGACATGAAACCCTTAGTTCACATGGCCTTGGCACCAAGAATCTCCTGGTTTTCCTTCAAAATCAATGACCACCCCTTTCCATTCTCCCATGCAGGTTTATCCTCAACTTCATGATTTTTGCGTGGTGGTACAAGGCTCACTGCTGTACTTCTTTTCCTATTTTCTTAGTGAATTGCTATGTGATACCCTGCACTACTTTGGGACTATGTGAAGAGTCTCCACCAGAACAAAGGCCCTCACCAGATGCAACCCCATAAACTTGGAATGCTGAGCCTCCAAAACAGACTTGTAAGAAAAAGATTTTTATTTTTTTTTTTTTGTCTTTTTGTGACTGGTAAGGGGATAGCAACCCTTGGCTTGGTGTCGCCCGCACTGTGCTCAGCCAGTGAGCTCACCGGCCATTCCTATATAGGATCCGAACCCGCGGCGGGAGCGCCGCTGCGCTCCCACGCGCCGCACTCTCCCAAGTGCGCCACGGGGCCGGCCCGAAAAAGATTTTTTTAAAAAAATAAATTACCCAGTTGCACATATTCTGTCAGAAACAACAGAAAACAAACAGATACAGCATGAAAAAAATGTACATGAGAATTGAAGACACAAGCACAACTGAAAATGTTAAGAAAGCAAATAGGAAAAGTAAATGTGAAAAAAGAAATGTAGGAATTAGATTTTGGGTACATAACAAACAGATTCAGCAAAATAAAATATCGGGATGTACATGGGACACCCCACCTTGGAAATTGTGTAATACAGGATTGCAGATGAGCCATCCTCAAGTCTAGGACATGTGGGGGAAATTGCTAGAAACAGCTGAGCACTACCAACATCTAATGAGCTTTACTTTTCTTGGCTTCTTCAATGTATGTACTGACAAATCTTGCATGATCTGGTTTGGGCATTCTTCTATTGCCCATGGTTCTGCTCCTTCTACCTTCGCAATCACCTTAGCTTTGGTTAATGCAGTGTTCTGTTAATGGGAAGTAATGTAGGACTTTGTAAAACTGCTAAGTCTGATCCTTGAAAGAATGGTAAGAGCTCAGCTTTAGACACTGTGCAATAAAGAGGCCAATTTGAACCTTGTGAGAGCACACTATCAAGAAATGTAATCTTACCAAAACAGCATGAAACCATATAAATGGCACCTATATTTATGAACAAAAAAGAAACTTTATTGAAAGTTACTGGGGAGTTTTACTCACTCAGTGACACCAAGTTGCTGTAGGTCTCCAGCATCACATCCCTATACAAAGTCCTTTGAGCATCATTCAAGTCCTGCCACTCCTCCCAGGTGAAGTCCACAGCCACATCCTCAAATGATACCAACTCCTGTAATGATACATTGTTCTCAACTCAAGTCAACATTCCTGGGTCACGAAACAGAAATTTGGGAGTTTAACTCTTTGTGTGCATGTGTCATATTTGTCTTATATAAGATGCCAATTCTTTTGTACTCCATAGAATGGGAGAAAGAAAAATCAAAGGACAAATATCCTGGTACTATATTAAGTTATTAATTACTAAAAATAATATTAACCAAACTTAGGTTATATCTTAAGAAATATCCTTGTTGCTAGTGATAAAAGTGAATAAAATTCTTCTTTTCCAAGGAGAGTATAAACAGGCATGAAGATGTAAAAATAAACACCTATGTGAGATACTGATTGATACAAGTTCAATATACACAGGCATAAGAAAGAAATAGAAAACATAGTTTTGTATTCAGTTTGAACTTCACTGAAATGCCAAAGATGTTAGACTCTTCCATGTGAACTGCATGGTCTCATGAATATGAGACAAGAGCAAGTCCAGTCACAAGAACACAAAGAACACACCCCACATTAATGGAACCACACAAAGCACCATGTCTGTCACCTCTCCCAGGGTGACGGAGATGAAAAGGATTACTCAAAGCCCATTTCTCCAGAGCAATGAGAGGCCCAAAAGGGTTCATCCCAGGAGGAATTCCCTCAAGAGAGAAGGATTCCAGGAGTAACCCCAAATCAGATTTTCTCTGTTTTTATTGTCCAGGCAAGAAAGTTACAGAAAAGAACACAGGTGGTTAATCAGTCATAGTGTAAGCAATTTACTATCTAAGGAGTAAAAAAAGCTAAGCTATGTGAAGTACAAAAAGAAACAATGAGATAATCATCATGGCAACACTTAGTTCCCTAAGAAACTTAAAGAAACAGCCAAAGGCAAGATGGGGAACATCGATCAACCATTAACCTTGAAACTTTTAGCTCACATACTTTCCCATCATTAGGGTTAGCTGCACCAAGAACGACTGCCTTTAGAGCAATCACTTTTGCTGTGTTACAATTTTCTTATTTACAACAGACTTTAGTCCTGAGAAAGTTTTGTTTTTTCCAAGCTTACACATTCCTACACGTAATTCTAAAAGGTTAAGCTATTCCTTAAACTACAGGGCTTTGGTCCTGGGGCCCTACTCAGGGCTGGGGCCCTACTAAGCTACTACCTATGCTAAGGGCTTTGGTCCTACTAAAACTAAGGGCTCTGGTCCTACTAAGCTAAAGATTAAGGCCCTGTGAAATACAGCTTTTTTAACGTTAGTATTCTCCACAAGTCTGAGTGAATGACATTGGGCAGTATAAGAGAAAAACAATACTGAAGCAACTGATTATAAAATGATTCTTCACTTAAATATTGGACCTATTTCAAACAGTAAAACATTTTATGTAGTTATTGTTGTTTTTTTAAACTACTTATGAATTTAAAGTACATTAAAAAGCATTCCAAAATTTCCTTCCTATGTGCCAAAGGATTGCTTGTGTCCAAACCAGGGTGTAAATTGCAGCTTTCTAAGCCACAAGAAGCAAATAATGTGGTCCTTTAAGTACATAACTTTATTTGCATTTTAATAGTCACCCACTACAAGGAGAATGGAAAAGGCTCTTAGGGAGAGGCAGAGGGAGAAAGAAAACAGGGTGACAGAAGACCAACTACATTACAACGTAAGAGAAATAAGCACCCACAACAGAGACTTAACAATATAAAAAAGAAACAGAATGAAAAAGCAGAAATGCAACATGGTAGTAATTTGCTTTGCAGAAGTTAGAGTTTTACTCTCAGGCTACCTACATAAGCACAGTTTGAGGAAAATATAGTTTAGTCAGGTCCCCACACCTCAGGTCCAGCTGGGTGTGGTGCAGCACATTCTTTGTAAACAAGTTGTGTGGAAGTTGCGTTAGTGCACATGCATGCCAATGTATTTTTAGCTTGTTGCTACTCCTGTGTGCTCTTCAGAGTGTATGAAGCAGAGGCTCTGAACGGTTGGTCAGCAGAGCTCATGTCTAGAAATCAAGCCTATTATTTCTTTATCCATGGCTCCAAGGACCTTTTCCTTCTATTGTGCTCATAGACTGGTGTGTGAAGGGTTTGGGAATGGGCTCGAGGGATCTGTGAGATCTAGCCCTAGCTACAATTGGTGTAGTCTGGCAGGATTCTGAGCAGGTACAGGGGCCAAAAGCCATTGGGAGGAGAGGAAATGTGGCTACTATAGAATGTTGTGCCCTATGGCCACTTTCCTGTTGACCAGGATCTGGCTGCTGCTCTGCAAGTCATCATTAACCAGGCACTACAGCAGAGAACTCTCTGGGAGGGGGAGGAAATGTGGCTATCCTTGAGCATGTGGTTCCCAGTGGCCACTTTTCTGCTGACCGGAGCCTGGCTACTGCTCACTATGCTACAAACTGATCAAGGTCTGAAGCAGAAAGCAGAGTTATGGGAAGTGTGGATAAATGTCCTGGAAGACGATGTGCAGCAACTGGACACTCCTGCTTCTCACACCAGGGAGGATGACAAACCCAGTGGTGAATTGGGGGAAGACTATGTCTCCAGGCACGACATGTCATGCATCAGAAAGTGAAACATGAGCAGCCTATGGGACCAGGCAAACAACTGGTGGGCAATCCACAGGTGACCCAATTCACTACCTATGTCCCATAAACCCAGAGTGAATTAGTTGACTTGAGACAGTTCCAGCAGAAACAGGGGGAGCCCTTGGCTGCTTGGGTGCTATGGTTATGGGACCTAGGGGTGGACAGTGTGGTATGCTCTGGTGAGGAGATGGAAAAATTGGCCTCCATTACCATACACCCATCCCTGAGACAGCAGCTAAAGAATAGATATAGATATGCACAAGGGCCAGGTAATCACTCAATGGAATGGGTGAATGCAGCTGCCTGAAGCATGTGGGAAATGCTGGAGAACTGCTCAAGATTGTCAGTAAATGGCAGACATATGCTGAGTTAGTACAAATAATTTGGGAGTTGGGGATGCAGCAGTCCACGTTTAATGTGAACACTCGCGGCCCAGACGATGAAAATTTTACAGGCAGCATGAGAGACACAGCAAGACCAAGCAAGACTAACTGTAAGCAGATGTGGCTTGATCTGCTTACAGCAGGGGTTGATACCAAGAAAACTGACTGGCAGCCAAATGCAGTTCTGTTTGCCTTGTGGCAGCAATTGCACCCTGAACAGTGTTTCGCTAAAAGTCCAGAAACAGGGAGCAAAGTATGCTCTGTGGACTTAAAGGATTTTTTTGGTTGCTCCCAAGGAGGCGGATGAAATGTTCCATTTTGGTTAGGGAGCAGGCCAAGGTACTCGTCTTTGGGGGCAGGCAAGGACCAGAGGCCTCATGTTGAATTGGAAATATATTGGTTGAGAACAAATGTGCAGTGTGTTCTGGCAGTGGTGGATACAGGCACAGAATGTAGCCTGACATATGGCAATCCAGGTAAGTTTCCAAGGGCCACAGTTCATGTAGATGGCTATGGAGGACATTCTATTGAAGTTAAAGCTGTGTCACTGCCATAGGGCATAGGACGATTACCCTTTCATGTGTATACTGTATATATATATATCCCCAGTAACTGAATACATCTTGGGTATGGATGTACTTTATGGTTTGCACCTGCAAACAACAGTTGGAGAGCTTCAGCTGTGAATATGGACAGTAAAGCCTGTTATGAGGATATGCCAAACATGACCCACAGGTGTTAACCAAGCCAAGACGTATAGTTAAGGTAAAGCAGTATCACCTCCTGGGAGAACATGCAGAGAAAGGTACGTCTATATTGGAGTTAGAGAAAGTTGGCATTATTCATCCAGCTCACAGCCCATTTAATGCTCCAGTATGGCCAGTAAAGAAACCTGATGGTACCTGGAGAACAACTGTAGACTACCAAGAACTAAACAAAGTAGTGCCTCCTTTGCATGCAGCCATGCCTTCAGTTCATGGCTTGATAGATCAGCTGACAAACTCAGCTGGGAATTTATTATTATGTATAGACCTTGTGAATGCTTTTTTCTCTATTCCAATCTCAGCTGATAGCCAAGATTAGTTTGCCTTCACCTGGGAAGGAAGGCAGTGGATCTTTCAAGTATTGCCCCAAGGTTATCTGCATAGCCTAACCTGTCACAGTTTTGTGGCTGGGAACCTAGACAAGTGGACTAGGCCCAGCACGGTTACAATGTTTCACTACATTGATGACATGTTACCAACCTCTGATTCTCTTACAGATTTTACCTAGGCAGCTCCAATGCTCATAAGTCACTTGGAATAATGTGGGTGGGCCGTTAACACTACCAAAGTGCAAGGACCTGGGCTGTCAGTCAAATTCATGGGAGTGGTCTGACTGGGTAAGACGAGAGTCATCCCAGAAGCTATTATAGACAAGATACAGGCATACCCTCGACCCACAACTGTAGTTCAGCCACAGACATATTTGGGACTTAGGGGGTATCAGAGAGTTTTGTACCCCATATGGTCCAAGTGGCACACCCGCTGTATGCATTAACAAAGAAAGGAGCCCTCTGGGATTGGATTGCGGAAGTACAACAGGCTTACCAAGCTACGAAAAGGTCAATACACCAAGTGCAGACTTTACAAGTGGCTGATCCTACTAAGCCTTTTTAACTAGATGTACATATAACCCAAGAAAGGTTAGGATGGGGTTTGTGGCAGAGAAAAGACCAATTCCTGAACACCTGTAGGATTCTGGTCTCAGCTCTGGAAGGGTACTGAAGTGCATTACTCCCTAATAGATAAACAGTTAGCAGCTGTGTATTGTCTTGATAGCCACTGAAGCTATCACAGGAACTGCCAAAGTCCTAGTAAGGATGACATACCCCATACTAGGTTGGCTGTGCACATGGGCAACCAACCCTAAAACGGGGGTAGCTCAGACTCCCACTGTCTAAACAGGGATCACATATAGAAGAAGCAATGTCAATGAGTACTCTGTCCAAAGAGTTGCAAACTGCTTGGCCCAGTAGAGGTTGTGGAGGAAATTTTGCCACAACCGTTACCCACAGAGGTGGAGGCTGCACCTTTCCATGATGGACAGGGATCTATCACAGAGCAAGCTTGGTATACAGATGGATGTAGCATGGTGCTCTCAGCATTGTGGACAGCTGCTACTGTCCAGCCCTCAACAGATATGTGGTATGAAAATGGTGCAGGACAAAGCAGTCAATGGGCTGAATTAAGAGCAGTATGGATGGTAATTTAAAAATGAGCCTGGGCCATTAACCATCTGTACTGACAGCTGGGCTGTGTTCAAAGGCTTAACCCTTTGGATCTCTACTTAGAAATATCAATGGTGGATGGTAGGCCACCAGCCCCCGTGGGGACAAGCCATGTGGCAAGAGCTATGGGAACTGGGAAATGAGAAAGAAGTAACTGTTCCATGTTACAGGACACTTCCCTTTAGCCAGTCTGGGAAATGATGAAGCTGATGGCTTGGCTATGGTAAGATGGCTGGAGAGGGCCCCAGCTACTGATGTAGCCCAGTGGTTACATCGATGAATGCTTCATGCTGGCAGCAAAACCATGTGGATGGCAGCTCAAAGATGGGCCTTGCCTATAAAATGGGAAGATGTAGTGAACATCTGCTGTGCTTGTCTGGTATGTGCTCAAGAGAGTCCACACCCCCAGCGGTTGCCCCATACAGATGGGCAAATAACTCAAGGAAGGGTGCCCTTGACTCGATGGCAAGTGGACTTTGTCGGACCACCGCTAAGGTCTGACAATTTCAGATACATCTTCACAGCTGTTGATATGACTACTGGTCTTCTGTTTATATGGTCTTGTAAGGCCCCAGACCGGGTAAACACTGTGAAGGCACTGAATAGCCTTACTGCCTGTAGTCATAGAGAGTGATAATAGAACCCACTTTACTGGACATGGGGTTCAGAGGTGGGCTTCCCAGTTGTCCATTCAGTGGAAGTTACATGTGCCATATCATCCCCAGGCAGCAAGAATGTTCGAGCGATTCTCTTTTAAAAGAGACTAATGCTATCTGCCCAAACCCCATCCCTGAAGGGGTGGACACAGCAGTTATGGCCTACAGTATTCTAAATGAGAGAACCTGCAAGGGCAGGCCCTCTCCAGTGGAAGCTCTGTTGCATAGGGCTACAGCACCTATACAACTTCAAGTCACTATTAAAGATAAGCTCTTGAAACCAGGATATGGCAAGAATGGAAATGTTCTTTTACCGGCCCCAACCTGTCTGTAACAGGGACAGACAGTACAATGGGAATGGCCTTGGAGAAAGAAGCCCCCCATAAACATTGGGTAGGCCTAATAGGACCTTGGGGAAAAGGATTAGAAGAAAACTTGGAAGTTTCACCTTGGGTGACAAGTACCCGGCCTCCTTGAGTAAAGGTAACATGACCTGGAACAGATAAATTCTCTATTCCAAAGGGCACATTTGTATTATTATTAATCACGTGACTCTGGTGCAGTGATTAATGAAGAATGGTTGCAGGAATATGTATCTTACCTGGTCTGTGATACCACACTTTATATGCTGACACTGTTGGATCTGTAGGTTCTACATGTAACAGTATAGGGGAACTCATAATTTGTATTATCATTATGGCCAATTATGAGTTCCCCTATACTGTTACATGTAGAACCTACAGATCCAAGAGTGTCAGCATATAAAGTATGGTATCACAGACCAGGTAAGATACATATTCCTGCAACCATTCTTTCTCAGGATGGCAAACTGGCATGTATCTTACCAGAGGGGTGAAAACTTCCCTGTTGGTACCAATAAACCTTCTTTCTTTTTGCCCAGTGTTCTAGCTGCAGGCACCGCACCAGAGTCGTGTGATCAATGTGTCGGCCTACTGAATATGCATTGAACATCAGTATGCGTACAGGATTCCCATGGAAAATCATGCCAATAATGACTACCAACTGGACATGTGCAGCTAATAGTTGAAAGGACAGAGCTACAGAACAAGCCTTAAGGCATACTGAACAGACAACAGGTTATATGAACATTAGGGTCATTTACCCTCACTAAGGGAACATCACAGAAGATTCTGAATGCATAGATTGTATGGCGAGGGACCCTGAAGGGGTAGATTGTGAGGAATATGGAGTAGTTTAGTCAGGCCCCCTCACCTCAGGTCTGGCTGGGTGTGGTGCAGCACATTCTTTGTAAACAACTTGTGTGGGAGTAGAGTCAGTGTGCATGTGCACCTGTGTTGTTAGTTTTCTTGTGTGCTCTTCAGAGTGTGTGAAGCAGAGGCTCTGAACGGCTGGTTGGCAGAGCTTGCATCTAGAAATAAAACCTATTATCTCTTCATCCATGGCTCCAAGGACATTTTCCTTCTACCTAGCTCATAGACCTGTGTGTGAAGGGTTTGTGAATAGGCTCGAGGGGTCGGTGAGACTTATCCCTAGCTGTACACATAGTGAGTTAGGTCCTGGAACTGCAAAGCAAAGTTTGAAAAATGGGAGAAAAGTATAAAGAGCAAAAGTGAAACAGACTTTAATACGTAATACTTGAAATGTCTGCGGAAATACCCAAGTGGCAATTGGATGGTTATATGACTCCAGCATTCAAGAAAGTTAAGCTGACAATAAAGATTTGAAAAGTATCAAAGTCTCCACATTATCTGAAAACATCAAAGTGAATGAAGCTAAGAGGTTGAAAGTAAGAAAAGAACAGGTACAGAATCTGCAGAAACACTTTATCTTTAAATATAGGATAGAGAAAAAAAGTGGTATTACATCTTAATATAGGATTTAGTTCTCACAGAGGATAACTTTTAATGTGTATGTGCCTTACAACAGATCATCAAACTTTGTGACACCAAACCTAATAGAATTTCAAAGAGAAATAGAAGAATCCACCATCAAAACTGGAGTTTTCAACACTCTATCAAAAATTAACCAATACGGCAGACAGAAAACCATAAAAGACATATTTAAATTCAATAACATGGTCTGGATATACTGGATATCTACAGACTACTTCTTCCAAGAGCAATAGAATAGACATTCTTTTCAAACTCATATAAAAAAAATCACTAAGACTATATTCAGATCCATATAACACTTTAGGAAAATTAAAATAATAGAAGTCATACAATATGTGCTCTCAGACCACAAAACACTTGAACTAGAAATCAGTAAGAGAGAAATGACTACAAGATCCCCAAGTAGAGTGGGATTAAATAACACACTCTTATATATGGGCTTAAAAAACCCCAAAACAAAAGAAAAATTTAAAATATTTTAAATAAGTGAAAGTGAAAACGGGGCTTATCAGTTAGCTCATTTGGCTAGAGCACAGCCCTGTAATGCAAAGGTCAAGGATTTTGATCCCCATAGTGGCCAGCCACCAGAAGAAAAAAAGAGAGAAAATGACACCAAAATTTGTAGAATACAGAAATAACAGTGTTGTTAAAAATTTTTATAGCACTGAATGCATCCTTTTAGAAAAAGCACATATAAAATCAATAATCTGTTTCCACCTTTGGAAACTAAGAGGGGAAAAGAGCTAATTAAATGCAAGGAAAGCAGAAGAAAATAAATCCAAACTAGAACAGGAATAAAATTGAAAAGGAAAATCTGGAGAAAAAATAAACATCTAAAAAGCTGATTCTTTAAAAAGATCAATGAAATTGATAAGACTATAGCCAGACTAACTAAAAAGATAATGAACACAAGACAGAAATTACTAATATCAGAAATGAATGACAGGATATCACTGCAGATCCTGTGGACATTAAAACAAATAACAAATCCTATGAATGACTCTGCATACACTTGACATACTACACGAAACGGACTGATTCCTTAAAAGACAGTTTACTAAAAGTCACACACACAAAAATACACAATGTGAACAGGCCTGTATCTATTATGAAAACTGAGTAAACAAATAATAACTTTCAAAACAGAGAGCACCTGTGCCAGATGTGTTCACAGGAGAACTGAAGCCAACATTTAAGGAAGAAAATATACCACCTTCCTACAATCCATTGTAGAGAATAGAAGGTGAAGTACTTCCCAGCTCATTATATGAGGACAGCATTACCTCAGTACCAAAACCAAAGATATTATTAGAACACAAAACTACAAACTGTTATCTCTCATGAACATACATGCAAATAAGCTCAATAAAATATTAGCAAACCTAATCCAACAATGTCTGAAGAGAATTATGCACCATGACCAACTGGTATTTATACCAGGTAGGCAAGGGTGGTTCAACATATGAACATCAATTCAAGTAATCGATAACGTGAAAACACTAACAAGAAAAAACAAAAAATCACATGATCACATTAACAGATGCAGAAAAAGCATTTGAAAAAATACAGCATCCATTCATCATAAAAATTCTCAGTAATCTAGGAATAGAGGGGGAACATCACAACTTGATAAAGATTATCTACAGGATACTGCAGCTAACATCATCCTTAATGGTGAGAAAGAGCTTTACCAGATAACCAGGAAAAAAGCAAGAATGTATCCTCTCATTACTTCTTCAACATTGCACTAAAAGTACTGGGTAGTGCAACAACACAAGGAAATAAAATACAAGATTTACAGGTTGGGAAAGAAAGAAATAAAATTGTCATTAATTGCAGATGATATGATTATATGTGTAAAATATCCTAGCAAGTAAATAGAAAACCTCCTGGAGTTAATTACTGATTACAGCAAGATTGCAAGATATATTAATATACAAAAGTCAATCACTTTTCTATACCCCAGCAATGACCAAGTAAAATTTAGAACAAAAAAACACAATACTATTTACATTAACAAATCAGAAAAGAGAAGAGTTGAAAATTATCTACCTCATAAGTAATTAACATCAACAATACACTTTAAAAAATGCCTACAACTAAACAACAAAACAAATAATCTGTTTTAAAAATAAGCAAAGGGCTTCAACAGACATTTATACATAGATGATATATCAATGTCTAACAAGCTCATGTAAGGATGGTTAACATCATTAATCAGTAGAGAAATGTGAAACCACAATGAAATATCATTTCACACCCTACAGAAAATAACAAGCATTGGCAAAATTGGAAACTTTGTACACTTTAAAGTGATGCAGCCCCTATTTAAAAAAAAAAAAAGTACAGTGACTTCCCAAAAAATTAAAAATAGAATTACCATAGGATTCATAAATCCAAGTTTTGTGTCTATATCCAAAATAATTAATAGGAGAATCTCAAAAAGATATTTACACACCTGTGTTCATAGCAGCATTACTCACAGAGTTAAGAGGTGAAAGCAACCCAAATGTTCAGCCATGAATGAATGGATAAATAAAATGTGCTATATATGCACAAAGAAATAATATCCAACCTTAAGAAGAAAGGAAATCTTGACATATGCTATAACATGGAACCCTGAGGACATTATGCAAAGTGAAATAAGACACTCACAAAATGACAAGTATTGTAGGGTCCCACTGATAAGAGTCAAATTTTTAGAAACACAAAGTAGAATGGTGGTTG